>NC_056734.1:950265507-950288007 GCF_019279795.1 Protopterus annectens | reverse complement strand
TATGGTTCTTCTGCCTCAATATATCTGTTGGAACCCTGCAGTACTCTCCAGCCACATATGCACACATGTTCACAGTATGATCCTGTGGAAGCAGCTGCAGCAGGATCAGCAAATGGAAGGGATACACATCCCCCCCACCAGTGCCTATCACCTAGCCACACCCCAAAGGGGGACTATGAGGATGAAACCCCTGAGGTTGTCCCTGTAGGCAGATGTAGGCATGCCCAGTATGCCCTGGCCTTGGCCAAGAGACAATGCATAGCACATGCACTGACAACCTAGGGCCCTAGTGACTGACACCTTACTCCAGCTCACATACATATTAGAAAAATGATGCCAGCCAGAAGCACAACCAGTGCCTAACCATATATTGGCTGTATACTGCATGCATCAGACAGAGTCACTGTCAAACTACAGGTCTGCCAACTGCTGCATTCACAAGGTAAGTCACACACATATTCACCACTTCTATGGAGGCACTCACATAAGTAGCATAGGCATGGACCTGCCGCTTGTATGCAAGGAAATATAGTGGGCTACTGGGCTACTTGGGAAGATATAACAGCCACTTGGGACAGCAGGTACTCTGTCCAATAGTATGTGCTCTGTAATATGCACTAGGCCACATGGCTGAAAAGTCCACTACATTATTCAAGTGAGATGGCAAACAGTGGGGCCATACAACAGTCACACAAATGTCTATGCCAGCAGAGCATGGGCTGGTCGTCTCCCACCCCCAACACATCAGTGTACCCATACAACTGCTGTAACAGTAAATCTGCAATGATATATCAGCAGACCAGCCAATTTCAGGGCTGTGACATAGAACCTTGCCGCAAGTTCTATGTCTCATGTAATTCAGGGGAAACAGTGTTTGTCTGTATGCTGTTGATTGTGTGATGAATGACACATTCCTGTCTGGCAGCCTATGTGGCTAGTAGGCTAGGGACATTAGCATGGGTGATGGTGTTGATGGTTTGAATCTGGCAGTATCCACATCTTTTGCAAGTGAGGTAGTCTTATGGTGTTGTCCCAACAGACTGTCATACCTCTCAATTTGTTACTGCATGAAAGCTGAACAAAGCCAGACAGAATGGGGGAACAAAGGGCCATAACTAGAGATAGACATTCAGATGCTGTGATTCACCTAAAAGGTGGCTAGTATGAAAGCAGGTTGCATCAGTACAGCATATCTGAAGTATATAAAGTCCAACATTCAAATGTTTGTCTGCAGTTAATACTATTCATTGACTGCCTTATATGACATTTTACTGGAACACCACACATGTATGAGAAACAGGCCAGACATATAGGTTGAAATGCTGGACATTATGAAAACACATGTACAGTGCGAGGCATACCTCTCATTTGTACAGAGTTTTGCCTCATATATTTGGTCCGTTGTTCATAAAATTGTGGTTTTCTGGCCAGTTAGTGGCAAATCATTTAAGACTGAAGTTAGAAAATAATGACAGGCATTTGAGTTTTAGACATCATACCCTTCAGAAAATTCATAATAAAACAAAACTTGTTATTGTATCACTTTTCTAAGTTTGTAAGTGCAATATTAAAAAGAAATGTCCCTATTTTGTGGCCTTTGACCCACTTTTATTAATGGCTTTGTCCAGATTTCTTGCTGTAAGAAGTTGAGAGGTATGGTGAGAGGTATGCAGACTGTCACCCTGTGTGAGGTGTTACATCATGTACTCTAGTCACATGTTAATTACAGCACACAGCTGGGGAGTTCCGGGGACAATGTCAGGGAAGTTCTGTGCTGCAGAAACAGGTGCGGCTGCCAATGTCTCTAGCATAAAAAATCTTGGCCTGGAGTTCAGGTACATCTGGCCTGGAGTCACCTTGTAAGTACTGACAGTCCCACTGGGCATGCCCCATTCACTTGCCTAACGTGAGTGCAATTCTGCTGCCTCTTCCTCACAAAGACCTGCCATGTGGAAATATATCTGTACATACTGACAGCTACCTCTAAATAGCTGTCTGTCCCTATCCCCCCTCACACATGTGTAGTGTGTCTATCAGTAAATACCCCATATGTATGTATATATATATATATATATATATATATATATATATATATATATATATATATATATATATATATATATATATATATATATATATATATATATATATTTATATTTATATACATATATATATATATATATATATATTACAATGATACATAGAATTTCAACTTATATCTACAGATGTCATATACGTAATGTAAACACGCAGCAACATTTATAGAGATATCCCTGTTATATAAACACACACACACACACACACACATATATATATATATATATATATATATATATATATATATATATAAAATGGATGTATGGATTTCCCCACATACCCTCGGAATACTGGGGTTATCTGCACTTACACATCAAAACAATTGTCCAAAGGAACCAAATCAAGGCCAAGACAGTACATAATCCACTCACCCACAAACCCCTGTGACTGTGGGATGTCACCTTGTAGACAGACTAAGGTGAGCAGGTGTTGTACTATACAATGGCTCAATGCATGCTGTGGACATGCCATCTTGTTCCTGGCCACATGTTTGCGTCTCTAACTGCAACCAGCCATATATCTCCATACTGCTAACTTCACACACGTAGCAGGGATAGTGACAGGTACCCCACTCCTAGGACACTAGATACAATTACAGTACCAAGCAATATCACTTTGCAGGCAACACATGCTAACACAAGGCTACTTTTCTTACTCCACAAGCACTGTGCCTGAAATCACATATACAACAGATGCACTCCATGGTGCATCCAATAAGTACTGCAAGCTTGAGTGTGTAATAGTAGATAGTAGGGGCTCTAATCTCACATCAGCCAACTGTGTGTGTGTGTGTGTGTGTGTGTGTGTGTGTGTGTGTGTGTGTGTGAGTGTGTGTGCATGCGCACAAATATATCCCCATGCAGCACTATGGACAAGCCAGTATGGGCTATCTCTGTGCAATGGTAATGTATTTTAGGGCCTTGTAATTAGCTGCTGGCCTCTACATTGCCCTCCTCTGCAAGGCCTGCTGATGTCATCCACCTTAAGAATGCTGGCACACACTCTAATATCAGATAAACTCCATGACGCTTGTGATAAGTAATGCAAGATATAGTGTGTAATTGTAGATAGCTAGGGGTTCTAATCTCACATCAACCAACGTGTGTGTGTGTGTGTGTGTGTGTGTGTGTGTGTGTGTGTGTGTGTGTGTGTGTGTGTGTGTGTGTGTGTGTGTGTGTGTAAATATATTCCTCTGCAGCACTACAGACATCTCTTTATGGGCTATCCCCGTGCAATGTGTATGCACTTTTTGGCCCTGTGACTAGCTGCTGGCCCTAAATTGCCCTCCTATACATTATCATAACCAATGTCCATCACCTGTCTGACACAGACACAGGATATTTGTAGATGTGTCTGCTCCATCAACACACCTTCTAGATTTGTAAGTTCAGATAACCCAGGTGACATGTGTCCACTGTAGTGACCTCATCACAAAGTATGAATGCATGAATACACTGACTGCCCCCATTGTCCATGATAGACTGTTCTACATGCATGCATCTACAGGGCCATGCATATATACTGCCGTACCTTGCTGATGTCATATTTCTGCTGTACTGCCATGCCATCCTGTGCTGCTGTATTACCACCATGTGTCCACAGTGTATCCCCTCATACTCCTGAAACAGCAATATACAAAGGTCCATAACACAACTGTCATTCTGTAACACTACTGCCAATCCAACATCATGCAACAAAGATACACAAAGTGTGATGTGTAGTCATGACACATGCCAGCATACAGTACCTGTAGTGGCCCACAACAAGTGGCATGGCAAAACAATACTGCAGTATACAAGTACATGTAAAGTGATATAGACACTCTGTGCATCATACACATAGTAGCATTGCCCTGCATTGATGGCATGGAGGGAAGGGATGTGGCACAGTTATCATCACATGCATAGGGTGTGGAGTGGGGGTGCTGGAGATCTAAGCTATGCCAAACAGTTGACAGCATGTGTGTGAGACAGGAGGGGTGCAGGTTAGATGGGCCATGGACAGGTGTTGTGTGTGTCTTTAGGTGACCTACATTTGACAGTGGTGTTTGAGTATGTGTGTGTACACATTCAAGCCCAGTGCTAGCCCTACACATGTGTGTTGGACAGCTGTGGACTGTGCATGGTAGAGTGGACAGTTCACCATCTCCACCTGCAAACATAAGAAACTAGCTCTGCCAGGAGTAGCACTGGTACCACCATGCCCAAGGTCAGATGCAGTGCTAGTACCTGACTGTGACTACAAATTGCTGGGGCTGTGTCACCCATGGGACCACCCAGGACCACTTGCCCATGGCCTCCCACATCATGATGTGGACAGCACACTTCTCTCTGTAGCGCTGGAGGTACTGCCACTATGGGAGCGTGGCTGTGCATGGCCACATGGACTCTCAGCAGATGGTGTTGCTGTCCTAAGTCCACATGTCTGATGCTTAATTCCTACCGGATGTTCCAGCACAGACAATGTATGGTCCATGACAGACACTGTCTCAGCTCACTGTCTGTCCACTGTATCAGTGAACTGTTGCAGGGTGTCCCCAGTGCAGTGGAGGCAGTCACAGATATCAGACTGTGCTGCATCCATTACCCTAAGCAGCCATCTGGTGCTGCATTCAGAATATGCCTGTGCCTCCATGATGGCCCAAAACATGCACCAAGTGACTCGTGATGTGACTCCTGGTGTGAATGCACAGCAGTCCTATGAGCACCCCTGTCAATCTGCCTGTGTGGGACCTCACCAGATCTCTGGCTATGGCCAGTGTCTGCACTCACTGATGCAATAGTTGCAACACTGTCCTGTTCAATGTCACTACCCACTGACTGTCCAATATCTGTGGCCTCTAGGGACTGGGTATGTGTGGGCATACTGACTGTGTGCAGTGACAATAGAAGCAGAAGAGGAATGTCAATCTCTAGGACAGATTCAGCCCCCGACAACCTCACCTGTGCCTCACTATGGCCACCATTATCATTAGAGTTCAATGAGACACTAACATCAGGTTGTGAGGGGGACATACTCCAACCCCCCCCCCCCGGTCACCTGTGAAAACCAAGACAAAAGCAGTGCATTACAACATGCACTTTTATGTATGGTAATCCCTACAGACCCATACAAATGAGGATCCACAGCTGCATTACCAGTCACGCATCTTCTCATCTCTGCTCCTATACACAACAGACAACCTCACACCAACATACAAGGACAAGTCAAGCCCTTTATAACATGCATGTCAGTCACACCCATGTAAAGTTGCCAGTACAATCTGCCTGTACGGTTTGAAATATGACACTGTACGTGATAAGACTTACACATAAAACCCAGTACACCTATCTTGCGAATGATATGCCAGTACTAGGTGTCACTGCCTCAGGTATGTAGCATCTCCCTGTCATGTTTGAACAGGCAGCTTGGAGTAATTGTCTCATGTATACCAAGCTGTGTAGCTGCTTATAACTATAAGTGCAGATGTGTCGAAGTTTGTTCAAATACACGCCTGTCACTAACCAGTCTCTGAACAATAGTTATCTGTTAAAGAATGGAAAATACAAATATTCTACTCTGGCTAAACACGGCATTTGTACATAGGGCAATATGGCAGCCCTTAACTTCCATAGGGTATGTACGATCCGTAAAAAGTTGTATCACACTTACCAGGTACAGGACCATGGACTTGGGCCATTCCTGAAGGACCTATGAAAAGGTGAGGGAGAGGTATTGTCAGCACCACCAAATGTTGCAGCACTAAAAGGTAATATGTGCATAAATCCACAGGTACAGTGGCCACTGTGATATTGGCTGTATTGCTGACATTCTGAGTATGAGTGCACAACTGTGCATAAACCCTAACTCCCCCGCCCCTCGAATACAGAGAGACCTAACACCCTTGTACAGATATATACAGCCTACTACAGTGACTGATACAGTATTACATTGGTGCACACAGTACGCTTACCTGGACAGTCCTCTGCTGTGGACACTGTGGCACAAACCTGCACAATGCATGCTGTGATGTCTTACTAGAAGCTGTTGTGTGTTCCTAGGTTCAGCATGAATTCCCCTATGGCTGTGAGTGGATGTTCTGTAGCAGGCTCTCCACTGGTGGTGGTATGATCTCCTGGCAACATCAGCTGCCCTTTGTCATGCAGCATTCAGCATGTCTGTGGCCCAGTGTCAGATCTCGTCATAGGTCCTGTCCTGTCAGCAATCTAATTTACATCCTGCACAAGGTCCACCCACAATGCTGCCCACTGTTCCTGATTATGCCTCCCCCTGGACAACAATATGTGATGGTGTTGTCTCAGTCCATCTACTTTCATTTAATTCTCCACCTCTGAGAAGGGGGCATGTTTTCGGTGGTACATAGTTCCTGAAAGACAACAAAAGGGGAACATATTACAGGACCAGATACGTGGACATCCACTATGTACAGATCGAGTACACCCATAATGGCCTGCACTATCCACTACTCCCTCACAAATCATACCCAACAGTCTGGCAACAATCTCTGTGTGTGGATGCCACCAAGATAGTAGCAATACTGGGGTATGTCCCTGTGTGCCATGAGAGATTCTGCTGTATGTTCCAACACCCAACACTGCAGTCTACTGTGGTGTGTCCCCTATGGGCAAACTCCCACTAATATGTCATATGGCCACTGTCAGACAATTAACAGTGTCCTATTACAACAACTGTATGAGGAACGTCCAGCAGCACCAATGTGCCACAATGACAGAAAACAGTGCCAGCCTGCTGTAGTATATGTTCACTGTAGGCATCATACCACTCAACTATAGAGATGTTTTGCAGAATGTCAGGATGTTTATCTCCTAGTTTTGGTCATTTACACACACATGTGTGGCTCTCTGACAAATATGTAAACACTGTCACTGGGTTTGGGCCTTTCTTCCCCCATAAATTATGGATATGTCCTAATTTCATGCTGTAAGAGGTTGACAGGTATGTTAGCCATAGCCATCAACCAAACAAGGACATATGTCAACAGAAACATAGACTTAGCCAGACTACATCAGGGACATTCAGGGACACTTTTAACATGTTAGAACTATGTATGTGAGACAGTGACTAAATGTGGGGGATAAAGTACAGTACATCATTTGACATTACAGGAGTGTACACTCTTACCCATTGTCACTATGTATTCTGTGTAATCCACTAGCTTTCCTACAACAGCCAACTGTTGTAGGAGAGACTGACAGGGACTGAGCTGAGATGTGATTAAAAATCAGGGACAGTTGAGAGGCATGCCTGTAGGTGTAGGACAGCAGAGTATCACTGACACATCATTACCATAGATTTAAGACAGGCTTACTGTTATAATCTCTGTTCCCCATGCCTCCATCCTCCCATCTACATCCTGTTATATGGAGAAATCTATTATATGCCTGCTGCAGTGCAATGCTCCTTTTTTGAACTTTGCTTCTGGTATACTTTTTGAATTCTGTTCTCCATGTGAGTGATGTCTCATACAGAGCTGTTCCCCATAAGCAGCTGCTTGCCTTTTTAAGGGACTGCTCATTAGCAGATAATTTCCTCTGCACCAGTCTGTGGCTGGGAATTGCTAATTCCAGCCAAAACAGCTGAACTGCACTATCATTGGCCAGTGACATGCTACCACAGTGCAATATATAAGGCCTTCATGTAGACCTGGACCCCTTTCTTAGTTGTTAAGATGGACATCACTGATGTGTGGAGAGTAGAGCATCACAGAGGGTAGGTGGCATAACTGTCAACTGTGTAGATTTATGGAATATGTAGGTGCCATAACTGTCGACTGTATAGCTTTATGGAGCATGTTCACAGTTTCACCTCATATGTGTGGTCAGTGTGCCATGACATATTGGTCATCTGACAGTTGATTGGCAAACATTGTGCATTGAGTTCAGTAAGGAAAGAGATACACTTGAGTGTCAGACTTCATACCATCAGAATATGCATGCTAATGCAACAGCTGTTACTCTATCAGCCTACTACCTTTGGCAAAGCTTTACACATGTCCCTATCTCTGGGCCTTAGACCCTTGTCATTACATCTGGCTGTGTCCGGATCCTTTGTTCTTGGGAGTTGGGAGGTATGTAGCAGTGAAATTTACATACAGCTGTGATGGCTTACTGTTAACTTGTGGTGGCTATGATGGGCAGGGTCCTAGGTTCAACACTTGCAAGTGCTGGTTATTGTGTTACAAGGCAGATCAGTTCATGTGTGGAGGAAGGGATAATGGTAATAATTACAAGACTCTTTATTTTGGGTTGGGAGGGTGGCCTAATGGTTAAAGTGTTTGCATAACAAACACAAGGTGCAGGGTTTGAGTCTCACAAGGGATAATTGGCTAGGCTTAAAATGACTTGCAAGGGCAGTTAGCTTAGTACTAATTTATGAATCTATGAACCTATGAACCTACAGCTGTGTATGCTACAGGCTGGAGCTGCTGCTGCAGCCTAGCGCACATAGGGGGAATGTGGACACTTTTGAGGACTGCAAACTGTATATGTAACTATGGCAGCTGTGTCAGCCCTGTCGTTATGCCACAGCCAGGGTAAGGGTACCCTGTACAGTCCAATCGAGGCATGTTATTAAGCAACATCTGTTGAACAACAGTGACAGTAACAGAGTAGTAGGCTACATATAGTGAGGTTATACAGATATGTGTAGTGTGCCTCTATCTGCAGGCCTCTGAATTGCAAAGGTGGGTAGCAGTTCATTAACTAGCAGTAACCTATGCGGATTAGGATTGCATGACTCAGTCATTACTTGCTGTCTTCACAATAATGTAATTGACCTTCTAGACAAAACTGAATTTGAACCCAGAACTGTGTGTGCAAAATGTACAGTATGCAAGGCATCTAACAGACTGTGCCACTGAGTCACTACAAATGCATCTGTATTTGCAAGATATATGTGTGCATATGCAGGCTGTGTGAAACATCTCTACATCCATCAATATGTGCATGGCTTTATATGGCTGTATTTCTGCACCAGGGTCCCAGTTGTACATGTACTTTGCCATTGTTGACTTAGCAGGTGTCTTTCCAAACATTATTGATAAATGGGCTCTCTTGGCCCTCACTTACATCCATTATTATGTCTTTGGCTGTCTACTGGTGTATTTTTGCAACAGAGTCCAAGGTACACTCCCATTTTTCCCAGTAGTTTTTATTTCAGTTATTATTATTATTTATTATTAATTTACATTTGTTGTCCTCGCTAGTCTAACTGGATACATGTCCATTTTCAGTAGAGGCCCAGGGAGAAAAGCTCCAAGATAGAACAATGAAATTAACAAGATAACAAATAAGGAAACATTAAACAAAAAATCATGTTTGCAATGCATATTACAGGTTATCACAGTAAATTCAGCAGTGCAGAATACAGGCATAACATAGCATGCTAGTACAATCAATATGTTCTAGAGGGGGATATTATTATGGTTAATAAGGATGGAATTACAGCTAGTGAGTAGAAGGGGTAGGAAGAGCAAAGTATTAAGAAACACATAACAAGTCAGGCTTAGTACAGGGGCATAACCAGTGTGTTCTGAGGAACACCTTCAATTTGTTTTTGAAGCATGATAGTGAGGGAAGTGAGGAGAGTTCACTAGGGAGGAGATTCCAGGATTTTCCAACAATATTAGAAAAGGGAGTCACCAGCCTTGTTGTTTGGTTTAGTGGTATGTACTAGAAGTCTCTGAGAAAACCTTAAGGATTTCAGATTTTTATAGGGAGTGATGAGTGTGGATAGAATAGGAGTTTCAGTTGCATGCCTAATGACTGCAAGTGGCAATCAATATGTTTTGCTGGAAACACCTGTGGTACATCAGATATGTGTGGTATAGTGGGTTAATGCAATGAGCTGTAGGTGAGAGGGGCCCAAGTTCAAAACTTGGCAGAGGTTTTAATTTGTTGCATGAGTCTGACAATGTAATAAATACATTTACTCATTAAAGCTCATTTAAGCTTAGCTAAGCAAAGTGGCACTGGGCGCTGCACCTCACCGCTTTGCATAGCCCCACGCAAACCCACACTAAAAAAGTATAAAGAAAAGAAAAAGGGGGTGATAGGAAAGTGGTGAAATAGGGGCAAGCAGGGGGAAAAGCAGTGACAGGAATTTAGGGATGTGCATGAAGGGTGTAGGAAAGACCCATAGCTATCCATATCTTGTACAGCAACAGCTGTGCATTTTAACATATTTTGTAAATGAATTTGAACTCTCAAACCCCAGATAGAGTGGTGAGGGCAACATAAATGTGTTGTCAAGCCAATTAGACCAGATTAGTGGTGTTCAGTGGACAGGTGTGTGATGTGGAGAGCTACGTATGGTGAGATATTTTTTTGGGACGTGTCCATTTTTTTTAAGGTGAGAGTGGAATGTAGGGGAAGGAAAATAGGTACATGTGGGGAGATAAGTTGGGTAGGAGATGATACATTTGCAGACAGACAAGACAGCAGACAGGAGTGGTGTTTGACACATAAGGGGGTAAACACCTTGGATGAGGAGGGTTTTGTGGAACCAAGTCGCATGTGCCACCAGATGGCAGCAGCATGGCTCACATCCTCACCCATGGGAGAGTCAATACTGGTCCTTCACTGCTCTGAAGATGACTATGATGGAAGCTGGGTGCCAGGATGAGCCTTCCCCATCAGGTCGGCCAGCATGCTCTCAATCTGATGCAGGCAGCATTTATAGCTCCAATGAACAATCTTGTGCACCATGACCAGAAGGTGACTGCAGCCCCTCCAACACTGCTCCCAGGGGGAGGCTGGACCCTGTCCCATGAGGTGGTTCCACCCCATGCCACAGATGGTGCAGGGGCAGTGGAGGGGGCACCAATGGCCTGGGTCCCAGATGTACTAGGACCTAATTCCACGGCCAGGTGAGGCAAGGTAGGCAGATCACCAGGAACCGGCCTACCCCAACATGCTATGGTAATGGAGGTATAGCAATAAGTATAGGTTATTTATTAAGAAAACATTATTAGTAATAACAGCATGGCAGAACACTGGAAATAATGCAATTACATATCAATGCAAATTATGTGAAACACAACAATAAATAACAGAACAATCAGTATAACAGCATGCCAGTAACAGTTACAGCATAAGGCCAACAGAATAGTTCATTTAAAAAGATATGCTAATATGCATCCAGTATAATACATAAGAATAATAACACATGCCCCAATAAACAAGTTAATGTAACAACATATGTTAATAGTAAACCATAACCAATGAATAACAGTAATAAATAAATGAAGATAAGGAGTGGGGAGAGAGAGAAAATCAGTATGTTAGTAACAGTGCAGCTTACTTCCTTGACAACAGTATTACTTTCTACTGTGCAGGTCTGTATTTTCTTTATGTTTACAGTGAGTACAAATCTCCTGTAGCTTATGTAGCACATACATACCCCTCAAGCTATATGCATGGAACACTATGGGCCAAATGGTAACAACTGTGGGTACACACCTACACAGAACACTTGCACATCAGGTGGACCAATATAACTACCAAGGTGTTCTGTGGGCTGAAATGGTGATACTTTGCAATCTAGGTACTCATTGCCATGATATTCCTGTAACAGGTGGATTACACAGTATTAATTACATAATATGAAATTCTGACACTTGAGAGACATGTATGTGCACAGTACAGACATGAAACAGCAGTCATGCCCTGGTTGGCAAGCATGGGAATAAAACCCAATAGCAGTGACTGCGACTGAAGCAACTGTTAACAGACACTCCAGGCATACAGCCATACCAGGATTACACATATTATTTCTGACTGCACATTGCTGAGTTTACACATTCCTGCTAAAGATTTTAACAGTCTGGGAAATCTAAACACACAATTATCTACTCATAATATGGGGAACCTCACCGGTTTACCTGTAGTTCCTGTGGAGAGAGAATTTGTGAGCATTACATGACTGCTACTGTAATATTTAAGGCTACCTAGCATTGGATTCGAACCCTGGCCTGTGTGGTAAAATGTACTATATACAGAGCATTTAACAAGCTGAGCTACTGAGTCATTGCTGATTGCTGATTGCTGACTGACTGATATTTGCCTAGAGCTTACCTGGAACCAAACTATGAAATAGCAGTACTGCTACAGTGTTATACTAGACTGCAGTGACAGTAGAACACACATGCACATAATCAACAGAATGTACTGGTGGGACAGGTTCATAACCCAGAGACTGCCCATGCTATGGAATAGACTTCCCACACATGTCAAGCAGAGCACCTCGCTAACACACTTCAAGAGAAATCTTGATGAGTGGATGGAAATAGAAAATTCACCCCAGGGATAACTCCAGTGGCTCTACTTGACAGAAGCACTGGGAAATAAGGTCAGGTGGCATGATGCCAAGCTAATCCTATGGCTGGGCTTGTAAAGGCCCCAGGCCCATTAGCCTAGGACACACCTATGAACCTTTGGACCTATGCATGAAATAAAGAATAACGCAGATCGTAGGGATGCTATATATACATATATATATATATATATATATATACATAATAAGGAAGGATATAAGGATATATATAAAATGTGTGCCAAGGGAAACTTGCAAAATGAAAATATGAAAGGTGAATATTCATATGCAGATTATATGGCAATAAAAACAACAAAAGGCTAGGAGTTTTAAAAAAGATAATGAACGTTGAAGTGTGAATGTTGATAGATGTTGGTGTTGAGGCATGATGGAGGTTCAACTGATGCATTAAAAAGTGGACATTTATAAAAAGCTAATCATAAGCTAAAGATGCAGAATGGAAATGCCAGAAAAGTGCTTTCATCTATGTAATGTCTTTTACCACTGAAAGATAGTTTTGATGCAAAAGCAAATGTGCATAATAGCTGAAAAGTTGAAAAAAGAATTTTTCAGTGTAGTTGCTACTAAATTTCTAAACTATCCTACAGCTAAGTCAGTCGAAGTAGTCAATGTACTAGAAAAAATAAACAATGCTAAATGATAAAGACATAACCTGAAAAAAGAATAAGTAACTCATCAAGCAGCATAATAAAGTGAATTACAACATTAATTTACATATAGTCAGTAACGTACCACCAGTAGCGTGGACACAGCGAGAGTATGTTTATTATTTACTTGTTTATTTATATTTTATTACCAAAAAAGTCTGAATGGATGCCTGTTTTCATTGGAGGCCTATGGAATAAACCTCAGAGTATTACAAAAGCATTTTAAGAACAAGTTTTATAATCTTCAAAAATAATACAAAAATTTACACTTTAAATTATACCAAATTAGACATAATGTGAACATGTTTCCCAGGATTCATTAAGCCCTGCATGATGTGCAGGAATAGTGAAGGAGCTGCTGCATGCAATATGTCCGCCGAGCGATTCAGCAAAGGGCTCCCGGGACGTGCACGAGTGCTCCTACACTATTCCTGCATGGACACCACTGCCTTATGCTAATTACCTCATTTGGAGGTGAAAACCATGCAAATGAGGTGAATTAGTGGTTCAGCAAGCAGGCAGGTGTCTGTACAGGTATAGTGTAACCTGTAGAATTGTATTCAGTTACTAACCCAATACATTTCTGCAAATAAGAAAACGGAGGCATGACAGTCTCAAATAAAGCATGTATTCCATTCATTAGGCATGCCAATGGCCAAATATATGGCCATTAGCATGAAAAATAGTTGAAATTTTCTAAAATCTTGCTCATTTAAGCATAGGGCAGCGGCACGCAAATGGGGTCATGCCAAAAATAAAAAAAGGGGGAAAAAACAATTTTAACAGAAATCTGCATTTTGCCATTATAGTTAGTGGTATGCAGAATGAAAGCAATACCAATGAATACTGGTTGCTAAGGGAAAAGGCTCAGTTAAAGTGTAATAACTCAAGTGTAAGGCACTGGTGTATGCAATTTTTGAATATGTTTAAAAGTGGCTGATTGATTTTATTCTATATTCTGATGAAGCTTAGGATAGACCTAAGTGAAAGTGCTTAACTTCTTGATTTTATTCTATGTTCTGATGAGGCTTGGGATAGACCTAAGTGAAAATGTTTAATTTCTTGTGGAATTGTTTGTGCTGTGGCATTTTAACAGTTTTTTCATATATCCTGGACTATTAAAAAAGGTTTGGAACCTGAACTTCTTGTGGAATTGTTTGTGCTGTGATATTTCAACAGTTATTTCTTATATCCTGGATTATGCAAAAGGTTTGGAGCCTGCTACAGTGTTTTTTTTTAAATCATCAGTAACACCCACAGTCAGCCGCGGTGATGCAGCGGTTAGCATTGCCGCCGCACAGCAAGAGGTTCTCTGGTTTGATCCTCAGCTTGGGTGCCTTCTGTGTGGAGAGTGCATGTCCTCCCTGTGGTCGCGTGGGTTTCCTCTGGGTGCTCCGGTTTCCTCCAACATCCCAAAGACATGCTGTAGGTGGATTGAACACTCTAAATTGGCCCTAGGTGTGAGTGCGTGCATGTGTGTGCCTTCTGTGGAAGGCTGGGAGCCGGGCTGGCAACTTGACAATGTAAAACTTTACTGCCAATCATGAGCAGACAGGTGATCCGCTCTGGTGACCCCTAACCGGGAAAAGCCAAAAGAAGAAGAAGAAGTAACACCCACAGTCAACTTACTGGTGCCATCCCAGGGTTGTTCACTGCTGGCAGCCTGGGAACATATCAAAATGGCCTGCCTTGCTACAAATGGCCTGCATCTGTCATACCTGGCCTACAGGCCTGTGGCAAATGCCCATGCCTCACCCACAGTGCCCTGTTAGGGAGTGTCATGGGGTCCATAACAGCAACATAACACAGTCTAAAAAAGGAAAAGGCCATGCTGCTAACTGCTCAGAGAAAACCTGTCATTGTCAGAGAGCCAGGAATCTGGCCAAAGCCATGAATAATGGGGTAAAAAGGTCTAAAGAGAAGGACACCTTTGAAATACTGATCTAATAATGTAATAAAGTTGAAGGAATGATTGCAGTAGCATGGAATGCCTGATGGGTATAAAGTCAGACACTGCAATGTCAAATGTCAGTAATATCTGTCTTCAACCCTGAGTGACTTGCAAAACACATTTCCTTGAAAACCATACTCATTTGCGTAACCAAGATATATGAGTCATGAATGTGGACATCCTGTGATACTTTGTTCAGTTAACAGGCAGGGCTAGGACTCTAAACATGGAAATGCGCTCATTGCAGGCAGTCCTAACCCTGGAAGATGGTGACATGTCTGCACCCACAGAACCCTGGCCCACAGCCATGGGAAGTAACAAACCCTTCCCTGATCACTCATCCTATGCAACATCCTGACCCCAAAATGTGGCCAGCCAAGCAAAATGAGGTGGGTCATACATATATGTCAGACAAACACACACGTCCAGGCTGGTCAAACAGTCTGACACACACAAGACCCTCCAAGTGCAGTCAGCCTTTGAGCAGACCCCTATGCAAAGCACTAGTAGCTATAGGCAAACATATCTGAGCTAGGACAACCCCCTATATCTTATCCCCTACAAATCTATATGGACTCTGCCTGTCACCCTGATCCTGTCTGACTTATATTACCCATCTGTGGACTGGAAATCAGACCAGGCCAGAACAAAAATGCACAGAGATTCCACCATTGTAATATATCACCAAGGTGCTGTACTGTTTCCACAGCTCCAGCAGTCAATTGCTTATAGGCACACCTCTCAAAAGGCTGGATTCAGCAAGAATGCATAGCATTTGGACCATAATTTTGGTGTGTGCATCATCCACCTATATTCCCCTGGTACATTACTGTGATGATCTGAGAAGATATGGCATGAGGTACTGAAACAACACATGACAGTGTCAAACAGCACATATGTCAGATGTCTGCTAAAACAAACCCTGTAACCATAGCAACCTATATATCACTGACAGAAACAGTCACAATCCCCATATTGCCCATTGTTCTCCCATTTTGATAGGCTGTCTCCAGATATCTTGCACCAACAGGTTGAGACGTATGGCTGTAGCACAAAACAAATTGGACTGGAGTACAACAATTCCTGGAATGGAGTCCCACATGTACTATAGAAGGTCACACTGGGCATGCTCATACAATTAGAGAAATGTCAGTAGGATCTAGGAATGAACAGGCCTTCCCCACCAAGTGCACTTCCCATTGCCCTACATTAGCAGTCCTGAAGATGTCTGTCACCATAGAAGTACCTTTTGTCAGGCCTCAGCTCTATAAGCTCTGTGATACATGTGATAACTTTGTAATACTATAGTGCAAATGACTAGTTAGGTCTGAGTTCTAATCTCAGTCATGGCAAATGTTAAAGTAAGTGTGTATGTGTGTGTGTTTACAAGTTAAAGCTTTTGGGTCCATTCAAACACAGTACACTTCTCCTTTCCCTAGTTTAGCAGTCCTACAGATATCAATCACCTTAGAAGTCCCTTTCGTGAGACTCCATCCCCATAAGCTCTGTGGCGCATGCGATAATTGTGTAACACTATGGTACAAATAACTAGTTAGGTAGGAGTTCTACTCTTAGTCCTGCCAAAGGTCAAACTGTGTGTGTGTTTACAAGTTAAAGCTTTTGGGTCCATTCAAACCAGTATACTACCCCTTTCCCACTTTAGCAGTCCTGCAGATATCAGTCACCTTATAAGTCCCTTTTGTCAAGCCTCAGCCCCCTAAGCTCTGTGGTGTATGTGATAACATTGTAACACTGTAGTACAACTACCTAGTTAGGTAGGAGTTGTAATCTCAGTCCTGAAAAATGTCAAAGTGTGTTTGTGTGTGTGTGTGTGTGTGTGTGTGTGTGTGTGTGTGTGTGTGTGTGTGTGTGTGTGTGTGTGTGTGTGTGTGTGTGTGGGTGGGTAGGTGTATGTGTCAAACTGTGTGTGTGTTTGCAAGTTAAAGCTTTTGGGTCCATTCAAACCCAGTATACATCAATACATCACCTTTCCCACTTTAGCAGTCCTTCAAATATCACTCACATGTATCTGCTTTATTTTCTGAAAAAAAAACAAAAAAAAACTTGTTTTCCCACCTTTCTAAGCTAGTATAGTCCCGTTTTTAGGTTAGTGCTGAATTCAGGGCTGTGTTACAAGTTTCTGTGTTTGCCCATACAATACTTGGATAGAAGGAAGTTTCTCTGTTCACCTGTGAGAGAGGAGAGCTTTGAGCAGCCTATCTGTCCTTGGAGGAGTGGTTTCAGCCCAGAAATTAGTAGTTTATTGGCTATTTTGGGCTAATTTCTATCTCTTTCATTTCCCTACTATAAAACCCACATTTGCACGGTTTTGCCCGCCAGGCAGCACCGTTTAGCTAGGGTATAACTATTCCCAGCTCTACAAAGTCTATTCTTCAATTTTTGCCTTAGAACTAGACAAACTTTCAATATAAGCACTCAAACCATTCACTTCTCAGCCCGGCACTTGCTCAGAATTCATAGCAAGCAATAATAAACCTTAGCACAAGACCCCCCTATACTGTAGAGAAGGACAAGGCTCTCTATTCGAGCTTACAAGCCAATCAGTAAAACAGTTCACTGTACCTATCCAGGCATGTCCAAAGGGCAGTTTTAGGTGTACTCTCCAGTCCAACTGGTGAATCTGGGCATTTTGAGGCAATGTTACAACTGCCTCATGTACACAGACAACCCTCTTCTCCTACCACCAAACACTAATACATGCAAGAGTGCAGTTATACAGCCAAACTGGAGGCTAAGCTCTCTCAACCCAAGACTGGACCAGACAGTCAAGAAGAGAGGGGAATTACTTGCATCACACCACCAGTCTCACATAGACCTATGAAACCAGCACTGGCAAAAAACACACACAAATACATGAAGACATACTCGGAGGCTCTAAATAAAAATCTGCAAAAGCAACAGAGACTTCCAAAGCAGACACCCAATCAACCTCCACCCGCCCCAACACAAACCATTAAACACATACTTTACCAAAACAGTGTGCCACATGATCACAGCCCTTAAGGCAAAATAACATACCAACACACTAATAATAAGTGACTCTATAGTCAGGCACATTGACGTCCCACTCACCAGACTGAACAAGGAGAAGGTTACTGTTAGCTGTCTGTCGGGTGCCAGGATCTGTCACATAACACAAGCACTCTGGTCACTCCAGAACAAGTGTAAATATGACTCTGTCATTGTCCATGTTGGTGTAAATGACCTGAGCTGTACCTCCCTGGACTACATGAAAAGAGACATGGAAGAGCTCTCTGATCATGTAGCCCAGGCCGGTATGACCCTGACCTTGAGTAGCATCCTGCCATCACCAAGAATGATATCATGGTATAAAGAAAAAATGATCAATTTCAACAATTAGCTAAGCTTCTGGTGTCATTCAAAGGGGATCCAGTGTCTGTCAGCCTGGGATGACATGCTCGACAAGCCATGGTGCTTCGCTAGAGATGGCTTGCACCTGTCACCCTTAGGCTTTCGAATACTGGCCAAGTCTCTTGCCACCCCCATAGTGCCTTTTTTAGGTAAGGCTTAAAAGACAAACCCACAGCCATAAATAGCCCAAGTAACAAAAAACTGAGGGTAATGCTACTTAATGCCAGAAGTCTAAACCTCAAAATGCATGCACTCAAGGCACTCCTCAATATGGAGAAAATTGATATATGTGCAGCAACAGAAACCTAGTTTAAGGCTCCAGAGAGTACCCCCAGCACTACCAGGCTATAACTCATACCATACATTTGAGCCACAAAACCCGGACTGAAATACAAAAGGTGGGCATATCCATATTCATCAAGGATACCCACACCTCCAGGTTAGTGGCACAGCACAATACTTCAGAGATCATCCACGTGCAACTAACAATGGGCAAAACTGCAATTCAAATTTTGGCTTGCAACAGATCACCCACCATGTCCCAGGACCCTCATTCTGCATTTCTGGAAACACTGTGAAACATAAAGGTCTTACCAAACACTCTAATATTGGGTGATTTCAATTACCCAGACATTAACTGAGAGAACTACTCAAGTACTAACTCCCTTGCCCAACATTTCCTAGAATTTATAAACTCAAATGCCCTGGATCAACTGGTCAACACCCCCACCAGAGGTGACAACATATTGGACCTGGTCATCACCAACATGGGCGACCGGTGTTCCACACCGGAGGTCAGCCCTACCCTGGTTAGATATGACTATGAACTAATCACTCTGGATATCCACATTCCGCCCCCACCCCTGGTCAAAGAAACCACCATGAAAAACTTTTCAAAAGCAAACTTCACATTACTTAACACCGAGGTGGAAAGTTTCAAAGCCCCCATGCTAAAAGATAATGCTGGCCAAGCTGCAAAATCCTTTACTAATGCATTCTACGGGCACCTACAAGAATGCATAGATCATGCTATCCCAAGCAAAACCAAGACTCACTCCTCCAAGAAAAGGAAACCAGTCTGGTGGACCCCTGCCATAAACAAGCTATACAATAGAAGGAGGAAACTATTACAGAAAAGAGTAAAATCCCAAGAAGGGAAGCATCCCTGATCAGTATCAGCAAGAAACTATGATCCCTCATAAAATCATCCAAGGCTAGCTTCAAAAGAAAAATTGCCAAGGACTCCAAGGATAACCACAAGGCATTCTTTAGCTATGTCAAGAATCTAAGTGGCAATTCTCAGATCTGCTCAGAGTTAGTGCAGAATGGCGCAAAATACACTGAACTAACCAAAATCACCAACATCCTGGCAGACAGGTTCAGTGCAAACTTCACCCCTCTCTCACCCCCAAAAGGGCCCATGACCATACCAGAAGAATGTAGTCCCCCTGAAATCACAGACACTCAAGCTAAAACAGCCCTCTTCAAAGTCAAAAACACAGCATCAATGGGACCAGACGGTGTCCCAAGCTGTGTCCTACACAAGCTGAAAGATGAACTAACCCATCACCTAAACACACTGTTCAAACTCAGCCTCTCCACAGGCTATGTGCCCATAGCGTGGTGCACAACAATGGTTATTCAGCTCCACAAAGATGGAGCCACAACAGACCTTGGGAACTATCGCCCTATAAGCCTGACTAGCTTGGTCTGCAAGGCTATGGAGTGCATCATCATGGATCTCATTAACAGAGACATTGGGAACCTCCAAACACTGGACCCTACCCAGTTTGGCTTTGTTAAGGGCAGATCATGCCTCCTAATTCTGATGGACTTCTTTGAGACAGTTACCAAGGCTATAGATGAGGGAAAGGTGAGCCGCACAACCTACCTAGACCTTGCAAAGGCCTTCAACACCATTCCCATTCTGGTATTATAGACAAGCTCACCAGCCTGAACATAAACCCCTACATTACAAGATGGGTTGCCAACTGGCTCACAGACAGAATCCACATGGTAAGAGTTGTGGGAGCTACGTCTGACTCTAAAATGGTTACAAGTGGCATTCCCCAGGGCTCAGTCCTAGGACCCCTCCTGTTTGGCATATACATCTCAGAGGTACAGGCAAGCACAGGAGGTATATGGCTGACCAAGTTCATAGATGACTGCAAACTAGGGGCTATAATTGACTATCCGGCTGAGACAGACATCCTCCAAAAGGGTCTCACTGAGACAGATACCTGGTGTCAAAACCATGGCCTCAAGCTAAATGCCAAAAAGTGCATAGTCATCCCCTTTGGAAAAACAAAGTACCCACTAACTGCCACATAGGTGGTATCCCCCTAAATACAGAAGACATAATAAGGGATCTGGGGACCCAAGTAGATAGTAATCTCTCCTTTGATAATCACATTGCCAAAGTGGTTAGAAAATCCTTCTATGTGGCCCACCTAATCATAAAAGGGTTTGCATCCAGATCAAAAGAGGTCATTGTGCCCCTCTACGCATCACTCATCAAACCCATTGTAGAGTACAACGCCCCATTTGGGATGTACCTTACAAGTCACCTGCAACAGCTGGAAAGACAACAGTAGTACCTCACCAAGAGGATCACTGGCCTCAAACAGATGCCCTATGCAGCTCGACTGAAGAAACTCCAGATGTACTCGGTTGCATACTGCCTACTCAGAGGTGATCTATGCCTGACATACAAGGCCATGTCCAACCCAGAATTGATGGACATAATCCACCTAAAGAAAACCATATCCCCTTGAGCCACATGCTCTAGGGATCTAAACCTCACCACAACAATAAATAGGACGTGCTGGAGGGATAGATTCCTGTCCCAGAGACTTCCCATGCTCTGGATCAAGATTCCAATCTACATTAGTCAGAGCTTCTCACTAACACTCTTCAAGAGAAACCTTGTCGAGTGGATGGGAAACAGAAAGTTTACCCCAGGGATCATTTCAATGGCTCTACTGGAGAGAGCCTCAGGGAACTAATCTAAGGGGGTGGTGAAAGATGACACATTCCGGCTAGGCTTATAAATGCCTTCAGGCAGATAGCCTAGTACCTACCTATGAACATAAGAAGTCCCTGTTGCCAGGCCTCAGTCCCATAAACTCTGTGATGCATACAATAACTGTGTAACACTATGGTACAAATAACTAGTTACGTAGGTCTTCTACTCTCATATCTGACAAGTGTGTGTGTTTGTGTGTGTGTGTGTGTGTGTGTGTGTGTGTGTGTGTGTGTGTGTGTGTGTGTGTGTATAAGTGAATGTCAAAGTGTGTCTGTTTGTAAGACAAAGTATTTTGATAACTTTAACACCCACTGCCCTACTTTATCAGTCCTGCTGATGTAATCCCCCTTATAGGTTCATACGTGTGTAGTAGGCTAATGGCCCAGGAGCTATTACAAGCCTAGCCCATAGAAGAGCCCTGCCATTGTGGCACTTGATGTTACTTCCCAGTGCCTATATCAAGTAAAGCCACTGCAGTGATCCTTGGAGTGAACTGTCTATTACCCATCCACTCATCAAGATTTCTCTGAAACAGGGTCAGCTAGGTGTTCTGCATGACATGTATGGGAAGTGTATTCCAGGGCATCTGCAGTCTCTTGGTGAGGGACCTGTCTCACCAGCATATTGTGGTGATTGTGGTAATGAGGTAGAAGTCTTTGCAGTGTGTGGTGTGGAGGGATTGGGATGTCTTTATATGTAGCATTTCTAAAACAGCTGGGTCAGACATGGCTTTGTAAGTCAAGCACAGATATCCTCTAACTAGGAGTTATGACACAGAGAATAGCGGGAATCTTCTGAGTCTGTCTGTGTAGGACGTGTTTAATGCCTAGGAACCTCTTTGTGAGGTGCTTCTGTGGCCTCTCCAGCTGTTGCAGGTATCTACTAAGGTACATGGCAAATGGGCCAGAGTACCTGATGAGTAGTCTAATGAGAGAACAATAGACAGAGATCATTACCCCCGTCTTTCTGGATGCAAAATCCTTGGTAATGCAATGGGCCACTTAGAAGGACTTCCTGACTACAGTGGCAATGTG
>NC_056734.1:950188007-950260507 GCF_019279795.1 Protopterus annectens | reverse complement strand
TGCCATACTCCTTGTAGATAATGTCTGCAGGGCCACATCCTGCTGACACACAGACACCTGGAAGACAAACAGGATACATTCTGGAGACCACATTCTATCAGCATTAATAACAACAATAATGCATCATGACTGGACAGCTACACACTCTTGGTGTGTAACCATTAAATATGCTGGCTGACAACAGTTTACACAGCATTACATTGTTAAACTGTAGTAAATTCACCCTGTGCATCAGTCCCATATTAGCATGTCCCTACATCAATGGTATGGATGACAGGGATATGGCACAGATATCATCATATGCACAGGGTGTGGTGTGGTTTTCCCAGAGGCCTAGGCTGTGACATTTGGTTGACATCATATGTGTGTGTTTGGGGGTTGTTCATTAAATGGGCCATGCAGAGGTGGTGTGTGTAAGTCTGGAGGTGACCTGGCTGTGATGGTGATGTGAGTCTGTATAGATGTACACAGTCACACCATGTGGCTGCTCTACACAGGGATATGTTGGACAACTGTGGACCATACATGGCAGGGTGTGAAGTTCACCGCCTTCAGCCATGGAGATGGGAACTGGGCCTGCCAGGGGACCCACTGGCACAACCAGGCACAATGACAGGTGCAGTACTACTCCCCGATGGTGACCGGTATCTGTTGGATCCGCATCCCTGTTGGGACTGGCTAGGACCACGTGCCCATGGCCTGCTGTGTTGTGGCATGGACAGCAACCCCCATGCAGTCACGCTGCTGGCACTGCCACTACAGGAGTGAGAAACAGCATGGCCACATGGAACCTCAGCTGTTCATGCTGCTGTCCTGTGTCCACATGGCTGACGAACAACTCCCACCACATGCTCTAACACAGACATTCCATGTTCAAGGACTGACATTCCACAGTCGAGGATTCCTACCGACTCACCCAACCATCTATCCATGACCTCAGCATAATAATGGTGGGCATCAGCACGATCATGGAGATTGTCACGCATACCAGGAACAGTGGCATTCATGACCCTGAGAAGCTGTCTTGTGTTATGTTCACTATGTGCCTGTGCCTCCATGATGGTCCAGAACATGCGTCTGGTGATACTTGCTGTGGTACTTGTGACAGTGGCATGATGGGCAGCAGTCCCCCTTCGAGCACCCCTGCCCATCTACCTGTGTGGGGCCTCACCTGTTATCTGGCTATGGCTGGTATCTACAGACACACTTGCCATAGTCACCACTCTTGCCTGTCCCATGCCACCACATGCCAACTCTCCATCATCTATGGCTACTGGTGATGGGGTATGTGTGAGCATTGTGACTGTGTGCGGGGATGGGGTGGACAACAGTGGGATGCCAATCAATGGCACAGATTCAGCCCCAGACAACCCCACCTGTGCCTCACTATGGCTGTCATCATTGTCAGAGTCTGCGGTGACACTGACATTAGTTCCCAAGTGGGAGGGGCCCCTACCCCCATTGCCACCTGTGAGGGGAAGACAATAAATGTAAATTAATACCTGTACATTATGGTCGGCTACCACAAACACAGGAACGCACACAGACATGCACACAGACACTGACAGGTGAGGTGGCACAAAGCTATTACACAGACCTCATACTAACCAAAAGGTGACATGCATGACACATTGCCCTCATCATCATGCATTGCAGCCATTATAAATCCTTGTTACTAACAATATAAATCTGTGGAATGCATGGGTACTCTTAGTAGGTGACATTCAGTCTCCTAGCACATACTGCACCCATGTACACATTATTGCTGTTGACCAGTATAGCACAGTGTCAACTACTGTAGACCATACTTCACAACTGTATAAATCATTGAAGAATGTGCATATGTCTGGCACTTATGTTAGCTCTGTTCCTCACAACCCCTTTGTGTTTGTCTGACACATTACTGGGCTCATATGAGGATTGATGTCACTAATTAATGACATAAATTTGATTTGCAGACCTCATCACCCGGCAGTGAATGTATATTCAAATAAATCCTGTTACACCAACAACCTTCTAAGCTTTAAGTGGATGTGATAAGTGTACACACCCCTGTTAACATGGCAGGCTCTTGTATCATATAAAATGAGACCACAATACTGCATTCAAAACATTGCCCACCTTAAATGTGACATATGACCTGTGCAATCCAATCAACAAACAAACAAATGAGTTAGTTGTGAAATATATTGAGTGAGATGTGTACAGTACAGTGGTTGCATTGGTGTAGACACCCTTAAACCAGTGCTTTTTTGAAACACCTGTTAATTGAACTACAGCAGTCACTCTTCCTGGGAAGGGGAATATCAGCATGGCACATCTTGACTTGGCATTATTTGGACAGTCTTCCCTGCAAAGGTCCCCCAACTCAGTCAGCTGGCAAGGGCAGCTCATGTGCACTGACGTTGAAGGTCACACTGGGTGTTTACTATTTGTGTTATGTCTGCTCTTTGTCTGGCCCACTGCATACCCTTTATTGTATTCAGGTGGAGCCATTCTTAGGTAGCTTTGCATGTATGCTTCAGGTCATTGTCATGTTGGAAGCTGAAACCTCTTTCCATCCTCAGCCTTTTTGCAGATGCTTGACGGCTTTGGCCCACATGTGAGCGCTATTTGAACTGTTCATAATTTCCCCTACCTTGCCTGCAGGCCTAGATGCAGCTAATGAACAGCATTCCCAAAGCAGGGCACTGCCACCAGTGAGCTTCAGCATGTGGAAGGTGGTCTTCAGTTGAAGTGAGGTGTTGCTTGTGCACCACATGTAGCTTTAGGGATAGTGAGTGTAAGTGTGAACCTTGGTCTCATTACACCATTACACATTTCAATACATGCCTTTGGGAGACCTGGTGTTATG
The DNA here is from genome assembly GCF_019279795.1 of Protopterus annectens. NCBI lineage: Eukaryota > Metazoa > Chordata > Ceratodontiformes > Protopteridae > Protopterus > Protopterus annectens. The sequence goes on along the minus strand of NC_056734.1, from coordinate 950,257,653 downwards.
TTTTGCTACTTGTACGCAGCCCTGCATGGTGTTTGACATGGGTAAATGCTTCTATCTACTGACCCTACCCCATAGGCCAGACTTATACAGACTCCAGGCAAGTGTTGCCACATGTACTACACAACCAGTACTTGCCAGAGAGTCCTGCAAGTCCCTCATTGTTGCTGCATGCCTCCTGGCAGCCTACCTAATCAGTGCTCAACATGCCCCTCCATCTGTTTTGGAAGGACATCTGGTTCTTTTCAACAGTACTGTTGTCCCATATTTAATCTACCTTTTGATGACTGTCACCACTGTGTTCCATGTATATGCATTGCAGTGCTAATGGTGTTGTACCCTACTCCTGACTGATACCTTTCAAATTTGATATCCCTATGATGCTTTGTAAGATGTGTGCAAGCCATGGCTGCTTCTGGTACAGGCAACTGAGCAAATGTCATGAATACACCGCTCTGACAGTGGACCGTTATTCGTTGTTACATTGAGTCACTGTACTTGATGGCAGGTGTGTACCCAAGCAGAGTGAATGCTGTCAGTACATCACAAGCTGCTCCTACAATTTATTATTTGTAGGGTGTGCACTCATATGCATCCAGCGTATTGTAAGGTTAGTATACACCATATTCGGTTGCCTAATATATTGTTGTGTTGTACAAGCTGATTGTTCATGTTATGGTCATGTTACAGGTTGGAAAAGGTGTGGAATGTAATATTGTGGTCTCTCATTGTATGTATCAGAAACACTCTGCATCTTGACATGGTGTGTACACTGTTGTATCCACTGTATAGGATTAATGTGTCATACATGTCCCTACCATAGTTCATTTGTCCCCCCCAGTTTGTTGGTCTCTGTCCAGATGTCTTGCACTGACATGGTTGTGAAGTGTGCTGCAGGAATGTTACATTACCCTTCTGATAGGCCCACATGGTGACCACTGTAATGCACTACAGTTAAAACCACCATCAGTGAACATGGACGTCAAGCAATATGGCTAGGTGTGTATTGGCAAAGCACAACAAGACAATGACATACTCACCAGCTACAGGATGCTGTCCCACTTGTAGACTAGAGGGAGCTAAATAGGTGCAGGAGAGAGGTACTGTCAGCAGATTCACATGTGGTCTTGGTACAGGGTGGAAGCAGCATTTCTGCACATTAACAGTACAACCCCAAATACTATGACATATGCTGCCAAACACCATAGATGTGCACTTATGTGCATTACCATACCCCGTCCACAACTGTTATCTTATCTGACATATACATGTAGATACTCTACAGATACAAACCCCAATATTACAAAATATGCTATTCATCACCATGAATGTGCACTTATGTGCATTACCAAACCATGTCCACAACTACTATCTTATCTGGCATATGCATGTAGATACTCTACAGATACAAGTATGTATGCTAAAGTACTCTACTAATGTGCACTGAGGCCTTACATGCACACTCCTCGTTCATTGTGTGGGGGGCACCCACATCCACAATGCTGGATTCAGCAAGATGTTGTGTCCTTGGAGTAGGTGCACCAAGGTTGGTGAGAAACTGTTCAGTCAGTGACAGTGGGGCCTGCATGACATAGGTTCTTGTGTGCAGTCCGACATCATTTACCCTGTGGACTAGGTCATTCCACAGGGCGGTCCTCTCCTGCAGATGTTCCTAACCATGGCCAAACATGATGTCATAATACGATAATGTCAATTATTGCAGATGTTTCTGCTGCATTGTAGGGTGAATTTCTGGCATGCTGCATCCCGCCTGGAACACATATACAGTGAAACACATCATAGCATCACATACAGTTGTCAACAGTATGGACAGAAATTGCACAGCAACAGTGGATATTTGCTGCCAGCACTCACAGCTACACCATACCCCTGTAATCCAACAGCGCAATATCAGCTTGCATTGCACTCCTGGCCCTGCTGTGTCACATTCCCCCCAATGATGGACAATTGCATAAAATTCTATTTTCCATTCATTTCTGTGTAGAAGGATGACAGTGGCCATCTTCCATGTGGATGTGGTGTGGATGTTGCCAAGGCTGTGTTTGACTATGGTGTGTGATGAAACTGTAAACACTTGCCCAAGTTCATGTAAGATACTTACAGGCATGTTATCAGGCCCCATAGAGACTTGCTGTTGCTGCCTTTCAGTAGGTAATCTGTACCTGCTCACCACTGATGAGTGGAGGGGTGTGGTTGATGTGTATATCTCCATATAGGGATGGGGGGACAGGGGGGTGATGTTCACACCTAACCTGTCTGATGCAGGTTGCCTTTTGTCATGGCATGTGTGTATGAAGTGTGATTTAACACCAGTACAGGGTGAATTGTGTTATTGCCTCTGAGACTGACAACATATGTGATGACACCCTTGTGACTGGCCTTGGCCGTGTGGATATGTGTGATTTCTACTCATAGTTAGCCTTACATGGAGTCAACTGTGACCTTACATGCTTGTTCAGATAGAGGTGGGCATGCTTCCAAATTGTTGTCTGCACCTATGTGGCCTTGTACAGCAATATAGCAACTATTATGTGGTTTGTGTACTGCTGCTGTCCACCAAAGGGGATTACTGTATCTTGATGGAGGCGGGTTTTACAGGTCAGGTATTGCTGAGGCCATACTGTTACAGTGGCTATATAAATGTACACACTCCGGTTACAATGCCTGGTCTTTGTGCTATTGTAACTTGACACCACAATAACTCATTTCTAAACAATTCCCATCTTTAATGTGACATATAGCCTGTACAATTCCATTGAAAACATAACAATCTTTTGTGGGGAAACATATGCAAATTGAAATAAGTACAATAAGCTGGTTGCATGAGTGTGCACACCCTTAAACAGATACTTTGTGGAGGCACCTGTAGAGATAATGATGACATTCAGTCATCTTCGGTCGGAGTCTATCATCATGGTACATCTTTACTTGATGATAGTTGCCCTGTCTTCCTTGCAACAGTGCTACAAATATGTCAATTTGTGAGGGCATCTCTTGTGCACATTCAGGGAAACCCACAGATTTTCTATTGGATGTATGTCTGGCCACTGGCTGGCACATTCCCAAACTGTAATTTCCATTTGGTGAAGCCATTCCTTTGTCAATTTGGATGTATGCTTGGGGTCATTGTCATGTTGACAGATAAAATCCCTCTTTATCTCTAGCTTTCTAGCAGATAACTGAGTAGAGGCCCAGTTCCAGCTTTTGAAAAGCAACCCCACAGCATGATACTACCACCACCATGCTACACCAAGGGGATGGTGTTCTTTTGGTAATGCAAAGTATTGTGTTAGGCCAAACATACTTATTGGAATTGTGGGCTACACGTTCGACCTTGGTGTCATCAGACCATGACACATTGTCCAACATGCTTTTTGGAGACTTGATGTACTGTTTGGTAATGTTTGTTCAGCTCTGGATGTTTTTCTGTGTAGGAAAATGCTTCCATCTAGCAATCCTACCCCACAGGGCAGACATATGGGGAATACAGAAGATTGATGTCACATGTGGTGCATTCCCAGTACTTGGCAGGTATTTCTGTAGCTCATTCAGTGTTGCTGTAGGTCCCCTGGCAGCCTCCATGTCTAGTTGTCATCTTGTCATGTCATCCGTTTTGGACGGATGTCCAGGTGTTTGCAGTGTCACTGTTGTCCCATATCTTCTCCACTGTCTGATGACTGTCTGCCCTGTATTCCATGGCAGATCTAATGTTGTGGACACTTTTTCTACTCTACTCCTGACTGATGCCTTTCCACAATGAGATCTCTTCAATGCTTTGTAAGCTCTCTGCCAAACATGTCTTTTGCTGTAGCAGGCAACTGGGTAAATGTCAAATATATCCTACTAGGACAATTGAACATTATTTGGGGTTAATCAGAGTCTTGTTAATTTATGGCATGTGTGTAACCAAAAAGAGAATGCTGTAATTACTGCAGTAGTTGCATCAAGTAAGTAGTGGTTTATGTGTGTGCACATGTATGAAATCAGTTAGTAGTACGTTTGTTATGTTTTATAGTCCCTCCCCTAACAGATTTGTTTGTCAATAGAATTGTACAGGTTATGGGTCACCATCAAGGTGGGAAACATTTTGGAAACATTTACTGTGGTCTCATTTGTGTATAGCACACAGACCTGGCATTTCAACAGAGGTGTGTGCACTCTTGATATCCACTGTATGTAGGTGTTCAGATAGCTGTTTGTGGTAGGCATGTACAGAGTCATAACACAGTTGCACACTTCTCCGATTACAACCTGATAGTCATGCCTATTGTACTACCCATGTCATTGTCATGGCAATGCAACAACCAGTACCTGTAAATATTTATGTCTGTTGCATGCACTGAAACTGATATTACACACAAGTAGAACATGCACAATTTATTTACATACATAGATAAGTACGTTGATTGCACAGTAGGCTTTGCTATCACAGTGCTAACCTGGAGGATGTTCCGCATTCATATCTAGGCTATTATGTTACGGTGTCATTGTTAACAGACTTGACAATGGTTTCCTTAAAATAACACAACTCTGTGTAAGTTACTACAGATATAAGACTGTAGAGTTGAATGGTATGAACTCACTATATCACATGCATTTCAACACACACTTCTGCAACAGTACTTTACTCTGCACATGCTCTGTATAGTTCTGTTATATTTACAAGACAAACTGTGTACCATAGTTATATGCACAGGTAACATATGGATATGTACAACATCCCAGTAGCTGACCTAGCAGTGGCACAGTCAGTGGTGTTTGACAGACACTCCAGTAGTTGCCAAATGTCAGCTATCCTTTCCTGGGGTTAGTCAGGGGCCTGAGCTGTGATCTATGCCATTGTAGACATAGCCAAATGCTATGGCCATCGGTGCTGTTCAGCAGTACATCAGTACAGCAAGTCTTGTTGAGATATAGTCTTTCAAACTCCTATTCTCCATTATTAGAGACCACCTAAATCATTCAGTTACATGCTTACTTGTTTCACATACCTTTTTAAGTAGATTTTGTTAGATATATCTTCTGAATTCTTCTGTTTTTATGGAGATCACTGTCTATGACAGAGGTGGTTTGAATAGATGGCAGCTTGTCTTTTGTAGGTAATGCTCATGATCATGTGATGGCCTGAGCACCAATTGGTGTTCCCCAGTTGCTAATTGCATGCAGAGCAGCTGTGTAGTTATTCTAATAGCCAGTGTCATGGCAACACACACCTATAACTGAGTACTCCATGTAGGCATTGGCCCTTTCCCTTACCTGTGAGGAAGATATCCTGGAGGTGTGTGAGATAATAACCCTTACAACAAGTCTTGTGGAGACAAGCCAACTAAATGGTGGAGAAGGTTCAAGACTTAGGGGCCGAATGTGAGTATTGCTGTTATATGGTTTGAATACTGCTAGTTTAAAAGGGTTTGTCTGGACATGCTACATCTGCATGGGTTTCATTCTGACAAACATATGTGTCTGCATAGCTCTTAACTGTAGGGCTATCCACATAATGGCCAGAGGTTTGCCTGTTAGGTTTGGTCTGTTCCCCAGACAGGTGTTGTCCTTGGCAAATCAGTTACATACTCTGGTGATTACAATCAGTAAATGCTAACATCCATTTGTGTTTCTGATTTTATATCCCTCAGAAAAGATATGTTACAACAAACCCTGTAACACCAGCAACTTTCTCAGTGTATAAAAGCAATATTTCAAGTATGGCTGTTTTTTGGCCTCTGTCCCCAATTATGTCAGGCTTTGTCCCAATGTCATATAGTAGGAGGTTGATAGGTATGGTCTATCATTATTTAGCGCTGCCATTCCTGCTAAGGAGAAAGGCTAGAAAACATGTAGAACTCTGTACATTCAAGAGGTTGGTGTATAGAGAATGCTCTTAGATGACCTTGTAACATATTGTATATGGGGAAGAGTAACAAGTGCTTTAAAACTAGGCTGTTAGAACATGTGAGACATATTACTGATAAGAAAGAAGACTGTTCTATAGCTGTACATTTTAATAAATCTCATCATGGGGACAGTAGTGGGTTTCAAGGTACTGTTTTGGAAAAACTCTGTTTCTCAGTTTGATCAAACAGTCATAAAAGAACAACTCTTATGTACAGAATCAATTTATATTTTTAAATGTGAGACTTTATCCCCTAGGGGTTAAATGAGGAGTGTAATTGGAGACTATGTATTTCAATGTAATTAAGTGTTAATTGCTTCTTGTATTTAAGGCAAATATTTCTTGTAATATTTTACCCCTTGAAGGCTTTGGCCAAGACATCAGAGTATAATAAACTTGTGTGAATTACTGGCTGGATGCATTTCTCTTCAGTCATTTTAGTTGTTTTGCTAAGAGGTCATTGTATGTCTGGCCATTCTGTATGGTCTATCATGTTTTGTAGCAGCGTACTGTTCACTTATTATTTGGACTGTTGGGGGGCAGATGTGAGTGTCATGGGTCCTTTTGTATCCAACTGTGCATGCTGCCCCAGTTATGGGTGGTCTATCAGCAGCATATGTTTGTATGGGTATTTTGAGACGTATATGTATATATATATATATATATATATATATATATATATATATATATATATATATATGTATGTATATACACCTCAGTATTTATTGGTAATATATACATATATATACTGTTATACCCATATATGTATCTCCATACATATCTGTCTCTCTATATACATGTATATGTTTCTTTTCATATATATATTTGTAGATACCAATCATTCCTGATTGCACAGTGTCTCTTCCCTATTGTAAACTGGCTGTAATGCATGGTATGTTTGAAAAAGCATCACACATTTCTGCATCTCAGGTGGCTTAGTGGTAACTTGCTGTGATTATGGTGTGTTCAAGACCTGCAAGGGCTGTTTATTTTATTGCTAGGCAGAACAAGGGCTGTTGGATACAGAGTTATTAAGGCAGTTTTGAGTGACTTTAAGCAGGTTTGTGCGGGTTTGTCTGATGGTAAGCGATGCTATTACACGGTTAAGTGAATCTACGTTTACACCATGTAGGCTTTGCTTACCGACACTTACCAGTGCACAAAGCTGCTTAGCATTCACATTTAAACCTGCTAAGCATAACTCAGCCCTGGTAACCATTGCTCACATTCCAGTCTTATAAAATAGCAGAGTAATGATATCATTTAATAAGTGTATTTAATTTCTTGTACATAACATGCTTCTATGTGCTGTCATTATAGTAGCAAGGGGTGTGACCATACTGTATGGGACAATTGGGTATAAATGGGTAGTATCACTTTTTTAGTGAATTCAAACAAATTTTCCCAGGCACCTTATTATGAAATACATTCATAAATGTGGACTTTAAAGTGACAAGAATTGGGATGTTACTCTCTCTTTTATGCTTAAAGTTCCTTTCCCTACTTAGACTAGTTGTCTTCTTTAAGTCCAGCCTGCATTTTTCCTTATTCCTTGTTTTTAAAGTTCCACTACATTCTCTGTGAGTTTTATATTTTTTTAACTAATAGGGTTTATAGACCATGTTCCTCATTTGTAGTATATCTTACTTTACTTGTGGACACATAGGAGTCTGCTTCAGCATGTTGCCTATTTTTTAACCAATATGGTTTATAGACCATGTTCCTCATTCGTAGTGTATATTACTTCACTTGTGGATACATAGGAGTCTTCTTCAGCATGTTGCCAGCCAGAGTTAGTAATCCCTTCTGTTTCAAAGCAGCCAAAATAAGAAACTGCATGATTCATGAAAGGGATTTGCATGCTTCTAATAATATGTTTAAAAGATTAATCAGATTTTGCATCTGCATTGTTGACCATTTTGTTATTAGTTTGTTGGATACCCGGTGCTACATTTGGCCCTTGATTATACTGCAGCACTATGTCCCGTGATTATACTGCAGCACTGTTCAATAAATGAAAAGCCTTTATTCTTACATTAAAATGCTTTGTAGACCAAGGCTGCTTCTCAGTCTACAGAGTCCCACCAACTGTCATTTTCAATCATCTCTCTGAAGAAGAATTATAGTTGGACGGGGAGGGGGGATCTTTTGTCTATTTATCTATTAAGGGAGAAAAGTGATGTGATCAATGGATTTGCAGTGAGGTCCACAAAATAGCCTAAACGGCTGATTCCAAGAAGACCTAGGCTACTGGGGTGAAGCTATTACTCTTACAACCCTACTGTGAGCAGAGCATGAAGGATATTTATCACAATTTTGATGAACATTTAAGGCTCTCAATCCATGTTAAAAAGTTCACCATGTTGCCTTTGTGTTTTCTGGTCAATATTTTGTTTTCCTTCCACTGATGTTCTGTGTCCTAAGTTCTTAGAAACTGTCTTCTTAAAGAAAGACTATTTGGATTTCATTTTCATTCAACCTGCCATCTATCGATACAATGTCAATATTGTTCTGTTCCTTTATTTTCTTAATTGTTGTGCAGTAAATTTTCAACAAATCCTGCAGATAGTTGAAACAGATTTGCAGACTGGTCACTGTATTTTGAATTACTCCTGCTTTAGTTGACAACACTTGAAGAAATATTTTAGTGTTCTTGTGACTGCATATTTTCCTAGACACACTTGTACAACAAAAACATTTTAATAAATTTAGCAGATTCGTTTGGAATTTAATTGGTGTCCTGGGTGAAGGAATGAAAATGTGAGGAACTCCTGTACAGAGCTTCATATCTGTAGCCCAGTTTGGATGGAATCCCTACATTTTGTGGTAGAAGAAAGAAAAAAAAAAACTAGCATAATCTTCTATGCATGTTACTAGCATGTTTTCATTTACATTTGCACTGGTGTCTTATTGGAGAGAAAATTTAAGAATTTTAACTTGCATACATGATTTATTGTTGATTAAGTCCTATACCACTATATGTTGGTACTTATCTCATTAAAATCTTCCCGATTATTGATGCTGTTTGTTCATACATTCCAGTGCAACATTGCTTTCATGAAGAAAACAGAGTTATATTTTTTAGGTCAATAGATATTTACAACCCTTGTTTTTATCTGTTTTATCTATAGTAAGATTGAAATCTGTTTTCCAACAGACTATGTGTGTGTGTCCTAATATGACTGGATAAACTTATTTAGCCACCTGACCTTACCTCCTTATTTCTATCTCCTCCATTAGACTCACTACTATCCATATCCACTTTTAGCCTTTATAATTTTAGAATTTTCTCTGAGAGTTTTGTCTATATATAATAGCCTGAGGTCTCTACATCTGACACCAATACTGCAGAAGCTCTGCCACAAGGGCCAACTCCGAAAGATTTTCATTGAGCATTTTCTTTGTACAAAAGCCTGTGGTCTCTACCTCCAACCTTGACACTGCAGAAAATCTGACACAATTGCCACATCTTAACAGTTTCACTGTGAATTTTGCCTTGGTACAATGTAAGTAAATTTTACTTAAAGAACCTTGCTGTGTATTAATTTCATGTAGTCAAATACATGCCTGTCTGAGATGGAAATGAGTTTTTACTTACACCCCCCCCCCCGGCAGAGCTGTCTTTGTACTCTAAGGGCCACTTAGTAAGTTGACCAATGTCCTTCTGTTTGACAAACAGATTACACTCTATATGCCAGTTAGTTAGTCTTCCTGTCTGACAGGATATTGCATTCAGGAAATGAAAGAAAACCTGTTTTATTTTATACTTATCTGCTAATTGCTCTGTATTTATGATAAACTGATTGCCCTCTGTTATAATTTGACCTAATGCTGGAAGCCCACTATGCTCAGCTTTGCTTTTCCCCACTACCCTACCTCCAATTCCCACCCACCTCCTCTTAATCTACTTTTATACTTCCTGCACACATATTACACTTGTGCCGCTATACCCTAACCCTCCCAAACAACCTTACTACTGTCATACAAACATTATTGTTACTTTTTACCTAATTCTCAATTTCCATTTAATCTTTTAGCACCATTTTCAACTACCTTTCTCCCATCCATACTGCTTTGCACTATATATGCTCATAACCACACCCTTCCCTAGCAGCACCTATCTATTCTACATTGTATGTTTTATTTTTTCCCAAACAAACCCTCACTTCTTCCTATTTTACCTGCATTCTCATACTCTAACATTTTAAACCCTCTTATTACTTACATTCCAGAGAAGCTACTAGGACAACCCAACTCTTGCCCTTCACAGAAAATACATTTTTCCTATCTACCATCTATCAGCTTTCAGACTACAGCAAAACTAAATAATCTTCTGCTCTGCAATTTCTTTTTCCTTCTTGAGCCCTACTTCCCACTATCTGCCAACTATGGCATACAGATCCCTTTACTTAATCATGCTACTAGCTTATCCTCTATTCTTCTCCTACTACTGGGCCATCTTCCATCTTACCATAAATCTATCAATAAAAACAAAATGAAAACTCCAGCAAAGTTAGAACTTCCACTGAGTGACCTCCCAAACATCTTGTGACAGAGGCACACCATAAATCTGTAATAGCTATCAACATGTCTCCAACTCTTTCCTAACCATCTATTCATACTTCCTCCCTATACCCTCTGCTCATTGCACCAAACCTATTTAATGATGCCTCTCACCTTTATCCCAAATATAGACTGATTAACTCCATTTCAATTCAAACCTAAAGAAAATGAAGTAAAAAAATACTCACAAAAAAAAAAAAAAAAAAAAAAAAAACAAGTATCAATATAATCCTTCCAGGAGAAGAAATTCACCCCATTTCTGGCCCCACTTATCACAGTGAACATCATGACAGTTTTCTTCCACACACTACTCTAACCCTCCAATGATCACCCCCCCAATCCCAGTAATCTAACTTTTGCTGCAACAAATGTTAGAAGCATGAGAAAAAAAATTGCTGAGCTACATGCCTGGATTATCCAACATAAGCCTGATATTCTTGCTGTAGCCTAAACGTGGCTTAAAACCAGGCATAAAAGACTCTCAAATTAGACATTGTTGCTGTAATATCTGTGATGACCATATAAAGAAGAAAGGTTGTGGTATTGCTTTAATATTTCTACAACCTGACAAGTGCCAGACTAATAAGACTCTGATAAAACGAAAAGAAAACTTTAATGAAAGAAAGGTTTAAAAACACTTAACACTTTTGTCCCTCCACTATCTGGGGCATCATCAGAGTAATTAGACTAAACAGATGCGCTACAATTCATACACACAACAGGAATTTAGCAGCAGCCAGTCAAAAAAAAAAATGAAAACTATTTCAAATAATTAATCAATAATATGTATCCTACAATTTTAGTGATTTTATGTTATTACCTGATCATTATTCTTTGCTCAAAAGGGGTTTCAAGACTGATACTGCTAAACTGTTAACCAGTTTAAAGTTCTGTACCTGGCAGCTTAACTTGAGATTGTTTTTTGAAGGCAGTTCACTGATAGAAAAAGGATGTTTTATTTTTAAGAAAGAGAATCTTTACCCCCCCCCCCCTACCAACCCACTAACTTCCAAATTTGAACAGATCTGTTAAGGTAATTTCAGAAAAGACTGTTGGTAGGAGTTTTAACCATGTTGACAATTTACAGCCTGAAGAAAGGGCATGTATAAAACAATTTGTTTCCAACACAGACATCAGAATTATGAAACCGACAAGGTTGTGATTATGAATTATTTAGACTACTCATTAAAAATGTTTGAAATTTTAAATAATTATGATATCCATTCAAGAGTATCTAGGAATGAGATCAACATTGCCTATAAGAAGATAGACTGCCTGTTGTTTGGTGTTTTTAGTCAGGGACTGATCAACTAAATGGAGTCAGACTATTTACCAGTAGTGAAACCATTTATACCCTCTGTCTTCAGTAGCCCCAAAATTCACAAGAATGAATATGATCCTGCCTTGAGACCAATTGTAGCTGCTAAGGGCTCAAAAACTGAACCTTTAGCTGCATACATTGAAGTTTTCTGTAAGAGCACAATGAGCAACAAATCTTAAATTTTGTGTGACTCTTGGCAATTGTTAGATACCCTGAGGAGGTATGACTTGCAAAAGTGATTTTATTTTTATTACTATTGAAGTATTAATTTATTTTCGGTTATCCCCCACAGGAAAGGTTTAGAATAGTCACAACAAAAATGTATCAAATAGTAAGGTGAATCTTTTAGTTGAATTTATGGATTTAGTATTGAATAATAATTTTGTGTTCTTTGATGGAGAATATTATCGGCAAATTGCAGGTGTAGCAACGGGTGCAAAATGTGCACCCATTTACGCAAACTTGGTTTTGGCTGAAAGGGAAAAAAGTTATTGTCTTACATCCCCCTTCATGAACCAAGTAGTGTACTAATTTAGATTTCTGGATGACATTTTAGTTCTATGGAAGGGTGACCAACCAAACTTGTTGAAATTTATTGATTATTTGAATAATACTACTTGTTTTCTGAATTTTACTTTTAAGAAGAATGCTCAGTCTATTGATTACTTAGACAAACAATTGTATAAAGACTTAGTTACTGGTCTTTCAGTATCTAATATATTTAGGAAGAAAACTTATTCAAACTCATTTTTTCACTTCGACAGCTGTCACCCCTTTTACCAGAAAGAGAGTGTTGTAAAAGGGCAAATGGTCCATATAACCAGACTGGTTAGTGACAACAATAGATTTACTAGTGAGACAAAAAATTTGTTGGATATCTTTAAATGAATTTGGTACCAAAAAACCTGTTAATCAAAATGAAAAAAGAAGTTTACAAAAATAAGGAGACAACGTTTGCACCTGTTTGAAAAGTTGGCTACCACTCAGTGACACAAAATGAAAATTGTACACCTTTAGTAGATTATAGAAGAAAAGGGGCCATGGTAATTCATTGCAAGCAAGACGCAGCAACCATCGGGACAATAATTAAAACTTATTTGTATTTAGTGTCTACCCCTGAAATTAAAGAGCATTTGGGAGAAGCTCCACAATTAGTTTATAGTAGGGAAAACCATTTAAGGGACTTGTTAGAACACAGCAAGTCTCTTGTATGCAGTCTATTAATTCACAGCTAAATTAATATGGGTTTTGACAATTTTGTAAATGCATTAATTATGACACTTATGTTACAATTAAGAACTATGACCATGCAATTAGATGCCCAGGGCATTGTTAATTGTAATGTGAAAATGATTGTTTATCTGGCTACATGTATGGCATGCCAAGCATATTATGCTGGTTAAATTATAAGGAGATTAAAAGACCAGATTGGTGAATATGTCAGAGACATCAAAAATAAAAAGAAGTAATGCTTTTATATATATATATATATATATATATATATATATATATATATATGCACTAAGGGATGTAACCCAGACACTGGGGATGCACAAGCCAGTGTATTTCTTTGTGCCAGTCCCAAGCCCGGATAAATGGGGAGTATTGCATAAGGAAAGGCATCAGGTGTAAAGTTTTGCCAAATCATACATGCAGACAACAGTATAGATATACATACCGGATCGGTCGAGGCCCGGATTAACAATGACCGCCACCAGTACTCTTGGCCAACAGGGCGCTGGTGGAAATTGGGATGCTGTTGGCCGAAGGAGGCGAATAGGGGGAAGGCATGCCTGAAGGCAGGTAAAGGCTAGGACTGTGGTAGTGAGGTTCGGAACTTTGAATGTTGGCAGTATGACTGGTATAGGTAGAGAGCTAGCTGATATGATAGACAGAAGGAAGGTTGGTATATTGTGTGTGCAAGAGACTAGATGGAAGGGGAGCAAGGCTAGGTGTATTGGAGGTGGGTTCAAATTGTTTTATCATGGTGTGGATGGGAGGAGAAATGGTGTAGGTGTTATCCTGAAGAAACAGTATGCAAAGAGTGTTTTGGAGGTGAAAATAGTGTCGGATAGAGTGATGTTTATGAAGCTGGAGATGGCTAGAAAGATGCTTGGTGTGCCATCTGGAAAGAGGAAGGCGGACAAGGAGACCTGGTTGTGAAATGAGGAAGTACAGGAGAATATACAGAGAAAGAGGTTGGCGAAGAAGAAGTGGATTGTCAGAGAGATGAAGAAAGTAGGCAGGAGTAGAAGGAGATGAGGTGCATGGCAAAGAGAGAGGTGGTGAAGGCTAAGGATAAGGCATATGAAGAGTTGCATGAAAGGTTGGACACTAAGGAAGGAGAAAAGGACCTGTACCGATTGACAAGACAGAGGGACAGAGATAGTAAAGACGTGCAGCAGGTAAGGGTGATAAAGGATAATGAGGGAAATGTACTCACAAGTGAGGAGAGTGTGTTGAGCATATGGAAGGAGTACTTTGAGGGGCTGATGAATGAAGAGAATGAGCGGGAGAGAAGGTTGGATGATGTGGGGATAGTGAATCATGAAGTGCAGTGGATTAGCAAGGAGGAAGTAAGGAAATCTATGAAGAGGATGAAGAATGGAAAGGCTGTTGGTCCAGATGACATACCTGTGGAAGCATGGAGGTGTTTAGGTGAAATGGCAGTGGAGTTTTTAAGTAAATTGTTTAATGAAATCTTGGAAAGTGAGAGGATGCCTGAGGATTGGAGAAAAAGTGTTTTGGTACTGATTTTTAAGAATAAGGGTGATGTGCAGAGCTGTAGTAACTACAGAGGGATAAAATTGATCAGTCACAGCATGAAGTTATGGGAAAGAGTAGTGGAAGCTAGGTTAAGAAGGGAGGTGAGGATTAGTCATCAGCAGTATGGTTTCATGCCAGGAAAGAGCACTACAGATGTGATGTTTGCTCTGAGAGTGTTGATGGAGAAGTATAGAGAAGATCAGAAGGAGTTGCATTGTGTCTTTGTGGACTTAGAGAAAGCATATGACAGGGTGCCTAGAGAGGAGTTGTGGTATTGTATGAGGAAGTCGGGAGTGTCAGAGAAGTATGTAAGAGTGGTACAGGATATGTACGAGGGTAGTGTGACAGCGGTGAGGTCTGCGGTAGGAGTGACAGATGCGTTTAAGGTGGAGGTGGAATTACATCAAGGATCAGCTCCGAGTCCTTTCTTATTTGCAATGGTGATGGACAGGTTAACAGATGAGATCAGACAGGAGTCTCCGTGGACTATGATGTTTGCAGATTACATTGTGATCTGTAGTGAGAGTAGGGAACAGATGGAGGAGACCCTGGAGAGGTGGAGATATGCTCTAGAGAGAAGAGGAATGAAGGTCAGCAGGACTAAGACAGAATATATGTGTGTGAATGAGAACGTGGACAGAGGAATGGTGAGGATGCAGGGAGTAGAGTTGGTGAAGGTAGATGAGTTTAAATACTTGGGATCAACAGTTCAGAGTAATGGTGAGTGTGGAAGAAAGGTGAAGAAGAGAGTACAGGCAGGATGGAGTGTGTGGAGAAGAGTGTTAGAAGTGATTTGTGACAGATGAGTACCAGTAAGAGTGAAAGGGAAGGTCTACAAGAGGTTAGTGAGACCAGCTATGTTATATGGGCTGGAGACAGTGGCATTTACAAAAAGGCAGGGGTCAGAGCTGGACGTGGCAGAGTTAAAAGATGCTAAGATTTGCACTGGGTGTGATGAGGGTGGACAGGATTAGGAATAAGTATATTAGAGGGTCAGCCCAGGTTGGAAGGTTTGGAGACAAAGCCAGAGAGGTAAGATTACATTGGTTTGGACATGTGCTAAGGAGGGATGCAAAGTGTATTGGGAAAAAGATGCTAAGGATAAAGCTGCCAGGTAACAGGAAAAGAGGAAGGCCTAAGATAAGGTTTATGGATGTGGTGAGAGAGAACATGCAGGTGGTTGGTGTGACAGAGCAAGATGCAGAGGATAGGAAGAAATGGAAACAGATGATCCGTTGTGGTGATCCCTAATGGTAGCAGCCAAAAGAAGAAGAAGAAGATGCACTAAGGGGGTGTAACAGCTTCAAGAAGTTCTTGTTTTTTGTTATAGATAACATAGGTGATAGTGAGAGTTTGCTGGGATATAGAGAAATGCTGTGGCAGCTGAGGCTGAATGCTATGGAAAAGCATGGGATTAATGACCATTGTTCACTCATGAGTATTTTAAGATTACGAGCTACACTAATTTAAGTGTTTCATTTGGAATTTGATGTAAGTTTATGTGTATTTCTTCCAACAAAACACTTACATTTAGTTTTTTTATATTGTCATGTTTGTACTAGCACAATAGTATATATATTATTAATTATTTTAAACAATTAAAAGTTTTTGACTGACTGCTGCTAAATTCCTGTTGCGCGTAAAAATTGTGGTGCGTCTGTTTAGTCTAATTACTCTGATGATGCCCCAGAGAGTGGAGGGGTGAAAGCGCTAACTGTTTTTAAAGCTTTCTTTTCATTAAAGCATTTCTTTCCATTACATTAGTGCCTTTATTAGTCTTTTGTTTTTTTTTTATTTTGGACAGTGTTTGTTTTAATATTTCCAAACAACTGCCACATACCCCCTTAAAACAAACCAATACCAAAATTCTGTTTGGTTGAGCTTATTATTACTTTCCTGAATTTAAACAATTATTGACAAAACAGCTATACTGGAAGATATCCTATATTGGATTGCTGTAAGAATTCCACAAGAAATGATGCTACAAGGTGATGTGAATGTCAGTTGGTTGCTGCATTCTATTTGTTCTGCTTCACCATGATTATAGCTTTTAACAGCATGAGTTATTTCTGAAAGTATTACCGTACTTTTCATCTTATTCTTTAATTCTGTTAATCTAAAGTTACTTCCTTACTCTCCTTTTATTCCTGTCTTTATCATTTCCCCATCTGTCAACTTATCTAATACCTTCTGTCTATAGGTCCTATCCCATACTGCCAAATGTCATAGTTTAGATGCCCATTCTATAGAAAAAACATCCATGCTTGGGTATCTTAGTGATAGCTTTTGAGATCATTGACATCTGCTGCACTAACAACTCCAATATGCTGATACTAAAACTCAAGCATTGCATTTTACCGTTTAATGGACCAGCATAGAAACAACTATGTTCCACTGTTTTTGTTACTGGAACATATCAGTGCAGCATTTCTTGCCTGTTATAGTGACACACACACTACGGCAGGGCATGGCTGATCACTGCTAAAGCTTTGATTTCTTCCCTCCCTGTCAGAGCAATTACTCAAGTGGTACCCTCTTTTCTTTCCATGCTGTGTCATCTCTTCACATCTGCATTCCATTTCATATTCTGCCCGATTATCTTTTGATCTGTATATCCTTAATTTTTGTCAACCTCATAAATCCTAGTTTCAGTTTCATTATAGAAGCGTGACTCTTACATAATTAGTACTTAGTGAGATCACATAAAAGTGAAGACTTCATTACTGTTTAGATATAGTAACATTAAGCATTGTATAAGTTTGCACTGAGGAAGCCATTTTGGACAAAAAAAACATAGTTTGCTACTTTTGTTGGTCTATCAGAAAAAAATCTAGAAGCTCAAATGTATGGACCATATTTGTGCTGGATCACAGTACTGTGGGGATTGGGGTTTCATCACTATATTGCAAGCTCAGAGTTAGTATATATAATTAAACATGCATATGATTGGCTCAGCACCCCATACTGGGGTTGCAGGATGCTTGTCCCCCCCACAAAAAAAGTAGAATTTGTGTTTTGTGGCATACTGTTTGAGCTTCTAGGTTTTTGGCAACCTGGAGATGACGTTTGAATATTAAAGTTTAGGGACACACACACACACACACACACACACATACATATATATATATATATATATATATATATATATATATATATATATATATATATAGGTCCACTTTTTAATTTCGAAACATCAAAATTTCAAGTTTTAAGATACCGAACTCAAAACATCGAGATTTTGGTATCTCAAAAGTGAAAAGTGAACAACAAAAAAAAAAAAACAACTAAAATAATGTTTTTGCAGGGGGGAAAGCCCCCCTGCACCTGCCGCACCACCTACTTTAATATACCAACTCCAAGACTGCGCTACAGTGAAGCGAATGGTAAGCAGAACAGGAGCATTACCATTCTCTTCATTGTAGCGCAATCTCTGAGTTGGTATATTTAAGTAGGCGGGGTGTGGGGGGTGCAGGGGGGCTTGCCCCCCCCTGCAAAAACATTATTTTAGCTGTTTTTTTTTTGTTTGTTTTTTTTTGTTTATTCACTTTTTAATTTCGAGATTCCAAAATCTCGACTTTCTGGGATCTGTATCTTGAAAGCTGAGATTTTGGTATTTCGAAGTTAAAAAGTCGACCCATATACATATTTTGTGTGTGTGTGTGTGTGTGTGTGTGTGTCTATATATATGTATATATATATATATATATATATATATATATATATATATATATATATATATACACACACACACACACACAGACACACACAGACACACACATATATATATATATATATATATATATATATATATATATATATATATAAAATAGTATGTGCATGTTAAAGTAAGTTGTCTTGTGGGTGATTTTCTTCACAAGATGTAAGGTAATTTTTTTTTCTTTCAGTAGGAAGTTTTTTTTGTAATGTCGAGATGTGTTAGACTACAATTTTGTTTAGAGTAATTTTAAATTCTATATGATTTTAGATTGTTTTTATGCTGGTATTGTTATTTTTAGACTGGCTACTTGATTGTTTTTTTTTTCATACTTTTGGTGGTAAATCTGTTGCATTTAATTTCTTGTGAGTGTTTTTCTATGATAGTTCTGAAGTAGCATTTCACCTTGTTTTGTGTATTGTCAGTTTTTGATATTAACAGATTACCGGCAGTGCTATTGAGATGTGTTACCTTTATATTTATATTTAGAGTTGTCTTGTAGTGTATATTTTAAATATTGGACAATTTTGCTGTTAACGCCATTTTTATATTGTCTAATTGTCACATGCTTGAGTTTTATTTATTTTACTTTTAACTTTTTGTTCAAAATCTATTACATGTCATTCCGGGGGCTTGGTATATGTGGTCAGTCCTGTTTTGGGAACTTGTATATTGTGCACATTTTGTGAAGTTTCAATCATTTATTTAATTATCTAGCAGAATAAGCATAATTTTCTTAATTAATGAAGCAATAAGGGTAGTGATAAAAGCTTGCTGAGATATATAGATTGGCAATAAATGTATGAGGATACAGGTAGGATATCAGAACAAAAAAAAAGTCTGCACTTAGGACCAGACACTTGCTGAATGCCTCTGCTTGCCCTTAATCTCACTCCTCTTCCTTCTCAATTCCTCAGTACTAGCCATACTTAAAAGAAGAAAACAAAATCAACCCCAAACCTACCCTAAACTAATGCCTAGCCTTTTTGGTCCCATCTCCTGCCCTCTATTTAATCAACCCTTCACCTTTCCTCTCTATTACTCATATAATATGCTACCTCTGCAACAGACACAAAGTTGTGAAAGAACCAAAAACACATGCAAGCAGGCAAAAAAAGGGCAAAACACATACTTACTACTCTACTCTCTCCTTGCACATTTTCTCTTCTGCCCTGCCTACTCATCACTAGTTATGACAACTATTAAATACTAAACTTTCAAATCTGGTGATCATTGTAGGAGGTAGAATTGTTTTTCTAACCCCCCCCTCTCATTACATTTATATTACACTGAAGCAATGCTTATACAAAACTGGAGGCTGTGACTTAACTTCTGATACCAATACTTTACATAGATTTTTTTCCGTGACCTCCTCCCTTGCCCCAACACAAAACTACACCATCCTGCAATGCAATCAATATTTGAGCAAATCATACACACTTAAACCAGTAAATTGGCATCTCATACACAGGGAAAACACCAGGAAAATGTAATAATCAAACACAGCAAGCGCATACAAACTGCTCATGTGCACCATTTCACATTGTAGTGGGGGTTACATCGTTTAGCTACAGCACTCATCCCACCAAACTTAGCAGGTTTACCTTCATTAGCACTTATGGGCATTGCTACCATAATGCTCTCTACTACTTCCTCCTTTGGGCACAGGAAAAGAGACCATCAACATCCCTCTCAGAGGACTAAATTCTCAAAATGCTAAGCCAAAGATGAAAGCATTGTAGCTATTTGGGTGAGGCAGGAGGGATTCTGGAAAAGCCTCTGCCAAGAAGCCGTAACCACCCACTTCCCATCCTTCCCCTATCCTAGCTACCTTGTATTCTGCCCACCTGCACTCCACAACCTTCCCTACCTACCGTCCACCCCTCCCTCCCCAACACCATCATTACCTTTATTCCTAATCACCCAGGGCAAACATTTATAGACAAAAATGCCTGCCTGGAGGGCAAACATAATTTCATCCATGAACCTTACACTTGCCCCAAAACACATCCAACCACAATGCAATCAACATTTAGGACATTATGACCAATAAATTTCCATCTCATATGCAGGGAAAACACAAGGAGAAACATAATACCACCATGTGTGCACTAAATACATTGCAGACAGACACAATGACCATCACTTATCCTACAGTGGAAACTGACCAACATCTGCAGAAAAACCTTTCAGTGCCATACTATACCTTCAACCTGGGAACAATCCTCGACTGTTGCACAAGCCAGCCCTTAACAGCCTGCCAATTTCCCAAACCTCTTCCAGGTTCACTGTTGGCTTTGCCTCCACTTCCAGCATGACAGCTGGAATTCCATGGAACTGAAGCAGAAAGATCAGCCCTTACATTAAACTTGCTAAGTATATACTTAGAAGACAATGATGGCTTAATACTCAAACACAGCAAACCTGAATAGATACTGATTTTGTCAATATCCTAGACAGAACTTGAACCTACCAACTCATTGGCAGAATGAAAAACAACTTTTTTTTTATTCCTCAAGAACTCCTTCCAAACTACTGTTACTGCCCAAATTGGCAGGAACTCTAAAAATGTAACTTCTTTCTTCATTTTCTTTGGTCACTTAATTTCTTTCTGTTGAAAGTGTGCCTCTATGACAAACCTTGCTGACTGCATCAGAATACAGCTAAAATTATCGCACGATACTCAGTCATCTTGCCACATCTGTCTTGGCCAATTAAAGTGTGTTAGGAAAATCTGCTTGATCATTTTATTAACTCGTAACTCTGTGATGACTTTTCCTACTGCCTCTCAATAAGTTTGCTACTGACCTACTAGAGGCCCTCCCCTGCCCTATAGCTTACATACAAAATTCAGCAAACTCAAGACCGCCATTGCCTTTTTAACTTTGATCTTAGCCAGTCCTCTAGCTTGACTTTCAACATCCACCACCAAACCTGAAAGGTAACAACCTTAACTGTCCTTCTTTTTTACTATTAGCCAATGGTATACCTAGCTCCTCACATGTTTCCAAAAAACTGTGCTACACTGTACACCCTCATTTCTCTGCTTCACGCAACAGGATATATATACATACATTTTTATTCATTTGATTTCTTGCTAATTTTAATGTTTGTGAAATTGGTGTATTATGTTATTAAAGTTTTTAATAGGATTTTTTTAATAGGGTAATTTGATTGGATAATTATTGTAATGAAAGTGAAGCTGTGGTTGATATAAAAAGGGATGGATTTTGTAACAATTTGTTCTGAAGTAGTCCCTTATTGAGGGAAGAAAATGCTTAACCTTGACTTATAACAATTAATTCATTTTGAACCTTCCCGATTGCTGTGTTGGTTCGCCTTGGAGTTTGGTGTTTATAATTTTTGTTCTAGCGGTTACTCTACTCCCAAATCTACTGTAGCGCTAATCTAAATTTCTCAAAAGTAGGGCAAGCTACTGAACCACCGATAGGCCTAGATCTATCAAAATTAAACTTTCAAGGTAAGTTTATCCTTAGTGTACACCAGTCCTATTCCCTTATCGACAGCAACCATGGATCATCAAATGCCCTGATGACCACTGCATCATTGTCCAGTGACTTATGCTGTACGTTCACTATCTTCCTGTTAATAAGATCATTAATCAAGTCACTTTTGGGAAAACAAAGATGGTGAATGAAGCAGAATTCTCCCAGTTTCATTTTGGGTACCAGGCCTAAAAATGATATCCTATAGCACACAAATGGCAGTACAGAAAACAGACCCATTTATACCAGCCTGCCTGAATTTCCTTATCTAACAAGACCTACCCTATCACCTCAGAACCTTTCACAGACTGCAGAATTGACCTGAATATCCAATCCCCAACCCTGTTTGGATTGGAAACCCCACCACAATGCCAGCTATCACATTCCCAGCTACAGCCTAATCTGGGTAAAGCTACAGCTAGAATATAAGGCTTCTGTTTTAAAAGGTGAGTGATTTGGCTGTTCTCCTGGCTCCTACCCGAAAAGACAATGGTCTCCTGGGAATCCTTAAAGTCCCCTGACCCCTCATAATCTAAATTACTCAGCAGGTCCCTCCCCAAACTTCTTGCACAGCCAGCAGTCAATGATCCAGTTGACCCCTTTCCTTGTGCCAGAAATTTTACTCCACTATGCAAAACCCTGCAATATGAGCAGCTCTGCCCAAACCTGCACAACATCTCTGCACACATTGCCCTACATTAAATCCCTGGCATACTTTGGGGTCTTTACCCACCCTTTCTTGTCCCATGTTTGTCACTATGCCTTCCTTATTGAGTATAGTCTATATCCATGTGTCCATGTACTTGCTCTCTCACCTCAAAGATTTAGCAACTAATTGCAGTTATTTAAATCTTTGATAATACCAAAGCCAAGCATTGCCATCTCTCTTTGCACCTCCCTGATTGCCATAAAATACACTAGCAAATGCAGACCTTGCTCTGGCTCCTTTTCTACAAACATGGCCATGAAACATGTAAACCACCAATCCTATTTATTGTGTGTTCTTGTCCTAAACCTAACTAGAAGCATCTTCTCTAAGTGAGCCAACACAGCTGTCAGAGCCCACGAAGCTTATGATTCAGCCTCTGCTAGTTTTATACCATTTAAATTCAGCAGCTCCATCCAATCTCTTTCACTGATGCTGGAATGTGTGGTGTAATAAATACACCTTACACCATGGCTACCTATGCCAAATCATGCTGTGGCTGCACCATAGCCATGATGGACATCAACATTCACCTTTATGCCTGTCTGGTCTACTGAAACTGTAACACACTACCTGCTGTCTCACTAAGACTACCCCGATACTCGTCTAACTGATCTGCTGTCACTACTTGGTCTCCTGCTGCATTAGACCACCTCCTCCCAGAAATTCCTGCAACCATAGCCTGTCCTCTGATCGAAATCCAGCAACAAGCTCTTCAAGTACACTCAGCTAGCTGCTCACTGCTTGCATCATCCCCTGCAATAACAGATCCATTACTTGCAGTGGGCTGAGGCACCACTGGTTCTCTTTCAATACAGTGTCTTCCAAGACTTCTTACCCACTCTCCCGGGGGCACACAGCTGCTGAGTTTCTTGCTGTCTTATATCTCTTACAACCTTTGGCTTGACTGTGCAGCAAACTGCCATCTGACTATGCTGTGACCTCTGCCATTAGGAAGAATGCCTCTGCCTGCCCTTGAATCTCACTCCTCTTCCTTCTCAGTTCCTCAGTACTAGCCATACTAAAATGAAGAAAATTAAATCAAACCCAAACCTGCCCCAAACTAATGTCCAGCCTTTTCAGCACCACCTCCTGCCCCCCTCTTTAACCAACCCTTCCCCCTTTAGTTCTTCTCCTCTCTATTACTCATATTATATGCCCAGATAGCTATACTGCCACCTTTCTATATGTAGGCCTTGCCCAACTGCCTCAGCCACTACTCACTTGTCATACAGATGTCTACCATGCAATGTCTAATACCCTTATATTATTTCTTAATTATACAGCATTAGAAACCTTTTCACATCATCACTTGCCACTGGAACTAATACCAGTAACCTACATGTTAATGATAACTAAAGCCCCAATCCATACCTTCATCTATCTCATACTGTTTAAAATCAATTTAGCTATTAGCTAAAATATCACTAAGTTGCCATCTTAACTAAATGTCCAGGTTCTCCTCTTCTTTGAACCTCCACTCCTTTTCTTTCAAGAGCTTTACAGACTCTCAGGATGGTCCATTGTAGTTTGTCCCTCCTATAATGGTGTGCTTTCCTTTTTATGAAACCCTCGAAGACTGAAGATACTAAATAATGAGCTGCATATAACCTGCAGAATTAATCCTTAGAAAACCTGGTAAAGCAACCACCTATTCCAGGATTGTGTGCGTTTATAAGATAACATTCAAGATTTGTCCCTGCTGCATTCCATTGTCTCCTCCATTAATTTAGACTTTTTTTCTATTCCTGGTGCTTACGCATAGCAGCTGAAAGGTATGCGCACTACCCCTACCATGTGACATTCCCTGTGCTTACGCATAGCAGCTGAAAGGTATGCGCACTACCCCTACCATGTGACATTCCCTGGCATGATGTTAACATCTCTCCTACTGCATAATGTCCTGGTGCTTACGCATAGCAGCTGAAAGGTATGCGCACTACCCGTACCATGTGACATTGACTGGCATGATGTTAACATCTCTCCTACTGCATAATGTCCTGGTGCTTACGCATAGCAGCTGAAAGGTATGCGCACTACCCGTACCATGTGACATTCCCTGGCATGATGTTAACATCTCTCCTACTGCATAATGTCCTGGTGCTTACGCATAGCAGCTGAAAGGTATGCGCACTACCCGTACCATGTGACATTCCCTGGCATGATGTTAACATCTCTCCTACTGCATAATGTCCTGGTGCTTACGCATAGCAGCTGAAAGGTATGCGCACTAGCCCTACCATGTGACATTGACTGGCATGATGTTAACATCTCTCCTACTGCATGATGGTGTGCTTTTGCCTTCATGCTCTTCAGATCAAGCACACCCAATGTCCAGTCTGTTATTCCAATGCTAGAAGTGCAGCCTATAACTCCATACCTACTTCATGATATTTAAAATCATAGTTGCAATGTTAATGAAATATTATTTGTATCTGTCTGTCAATCTAGACATGTATATACGTGTATATGGGACTACTAGAAATTATCTGAAAAGCATAAGAGTGACAGCAAAATATCTAAACACAAAAACTGACAAGCTGAAAGTTATACTAAGGAAGGGTTTATGCCCTTTCCCCAGTGTTGTGCAACCTTGGAGTTTGTATATTTAACTGGATTTATTTACGTTTGTCAAAGAGCACTAATATCAACATGCATAAAGTCAACACTAATGCCGAACATTTATGGATGTCGGCAGGCTACTACACATGCACTGAGAATGAGTCTTAGTGTGTGCAAAACTAAAAAACAAAAAATGAAAGAAAACATTATTTTTAGCTGGGAGACAATCCCCCTTGAGCTTCTAACACCCCCTATTAATTATATACACTTACTCCGAGATCACAGAATTCTCGAAGTAAGTGCAAATTTACCAGCCCCAAGAATCATCCAATCCATACTTCTCAAGCTCTTAGAGCAAGAAATCTGGCCAAAACCATATCTGGACAAAACCATAACTAATTAAAGGATAAAATACATAAATAAACTCAAAAATCCGCACATTCTGTGAAAATCTGGACTCTTCAGAAGTAAAGTCCAATCTGCTACTTTTGTCGACAGATTTTGACCATCTGTTTAGTCAACCAAACAATGTCGACTAAGCAGATGTTGACTAAAGCACGATTCAACAAAAGTAGCAGAACCCATATAATTAGCAGGGGATGTATAAAGAGTCAAAGTATGCAGAAACATTGGTTTTGGATCTGGTTAGATTTTGTCAGTATTTTGAGTTTAGATATTTTGAGTTCAGATATTTTTACCATTGATCTTATGCTGCTTAGATCATTACTAGTACTCCTCTATGTATGCAAATGTATGTATATACATCTATAGTTTCTATTTTTAATGATCCAAAGATGACATTTTGTTCAAGCATAAATATCAGGTCAGTATATTCTGCAAAATTCCATGCATTCATTATAAATATAAACTAGAGTTTACATACAAAAGAGAACATTGTGTAAATATCCTACAAATGAACTACTGAAAGTCTTTGTTTTATTTTAATTGTAGCTCTTAATTCTTTATGATAAATGGCTTTTCAGTGTCATTGCTACAGCTTGCAGTATGCGGCTGATGTTCTTAACTGTTGGCAACACTGACAGTGTTCCAACACCCTGCATGCACAACTGGGAAAGTCCTCATCCACATACTCTAAGGAGACCTTGCCTAGGCAGCATGCCGAGGCCAAAAAATCCTGAATGATTGTCTCTGAGGCCAAACAATCCTGAATGATTGCCTCACAGCAGTGTGATGGTGTATTACAGGTTGACCAGGAAAGCCAGCCATCCATCCATTTCCTGTTTGCCTTCAGTGACTTTCACAAGCACATTCCTGTCTGCAAAATGAATATGCTATGCTATCCAACCTGCCACTTAACTGTTCAATTTAATTTGCCTTCAGGATCCCCACCCCAGAAAAGGAGAAGTGTCCAATGGCCAGTGATACTTCACCATCAGCTTCCTCTGAGTCCCACCATTAGCCCTTCTCAGCCTCCAAGGACTACTGCTACTGACCAACAAAATGCACCATCTTTGGGGGGTGTTAACCTACCTCTCCCATCATAATTACTGTGTAGCTATACATTGATATGACCTTTCCCTTAGCTAATGCAGGTAAACATATTGTGCTTGCATTAAATGTATTACCACTATAAAAGCACTTACCAAAAAAAAAAAAATTAAGTAGCCTACATTCCTGCTTTAAGCATCACATTTCCTGTTCACTGATTGTTTGGATACTGGACGTTTAAGAGACCTTCCTTCAGAAAAATCTGCACCAAGAGCCTGAAATCACCTACTACTCTCCCTTAAATATCCTCTCCTCTTATAATCCATGTCTTAACAGTTTTGACTGAGATGAGTCATATGAACAAAATGGCAAGCAATATATATGCTGTTTCTTCTTGTTTTTACTGCTTATTTTTATAAACTGTATAAAATTATTGAGCAGAAATAATTATCAGGGTGAACTTAGGAGAACTGTCTGTTAAGTGATGGTATCAGTGCTGTACATTAAGGAGATGAAGAATGAGGGACTTGAACCCAGCGCTATAGTATGAAGTTCATTGTCAGCTTGCAGAATTGCTCCACTGTACTAATCTGCTAGATAGAAATCAAAACGCAATAGAATTTCAGGAACCTAGTTTTATTACAGAATAAGTCCCTCTGGATTTTTACCCAACCATATAACATGCATATTTTTTTACATTTGACCCTCTCCTGTTATCTAGTATTCCTATGTACTGTTTTCCACAGGCGATGCACCACTTGACATTGTACCCTACCTAAAACCACATGAAAAATTTTGGTTAGACTTTTCACTGGTAGCTAAACAACTGAGGGACTGCAAGCTCATATTTGCAATAAGAATAGTTCTCAAGACACTGTCCAAGGCCAAGAATACCATGTCTCTGGCACCAGATAACATACCAGGCTGCCTGTTGGTCAGCCTGAAACATGACTTGTCTGATCTTCTACAGAAGCAATTCAGTATCATCCTGAAAACAGGCTTCATGCACTATGAATGGACTAAAGCAACAGCCATTCTCTTGCACAAAGGTGTGGCTTCAATAGACCCGGGTAATTATAGACCCAGAAGCCTAATCATTCTCAACTGTTAACTTATAGAAAGGGTCATTATGGAATTAATATAAAAGGATATAGGTAACCTAGATATTCTTGACACAGCCAGTTCCGATTTGACTAATACAGATCCTGCCTACTTAATCTGGTTGATGATTTTGAAAAATATTATTGAAACTTTGGATGTCTAGACCAGGCAGAGGTGCATCCTGCATTATGATATCATAGATGAATTCTTCGATCTAAGTGTCATTCTGCATGTAGCTCGATGGATAGCAAATTGTCTCACAATTGGAGCTCAGAAAGATAGAGTGAGTGGCTATGCTTCCTCCACAAGACCTGTCATTATTGGTGTGACCCAGCCTTTAGTCCTTGGACCATTCCTCTTAGGGGTCAAAGTTAATGTTAAGGGTTTGCCAGGTTTGCAGATGACAGCAAATGACTGCAATACTTGGTGCTATCATAAACTCATTGGAGAACACAAAGATCCTCCAACAGGGCATATACCAAACAAATAACGTGTGTCAAACCTTTATACATTTCTTGGTATTTAGCTTATTACAGTCATATCCTTTATCAAGCATGACTCTCCTTATCACATTGAAATACAACCCTGAAAAGTGACCCTGTGGTGAGGGATCTGGGACCATATGACAACAGTGAGCTGTCCTTTGATCACCACATATCCCCTGTTGTAAGGAGGACCATTTTCATTGCAGAGATTATATCTAAAGGTGTTGTGTCCAGATCCAGGGATGTAATCATTTCACCATACTCTGCACTCATTAGGATGATTATTGAATATAATGCCCCTTTCAGGATTTATCTGTCCAAACTCTTGTCACAACTGGAATGACCACAAGGTTTTCTCATTAAAAATAGTCAAGTGCATAAATCATAAAAAGTATTCAGACTGTCATACAGCCTACTAAGTGGTGACTTTTGTCTTGCATATAGAACTTCAACAGAACCTATTCTGTCAGAAGTGTTACACATTGACATGTCCAGTGGTATCATAAACACCTGCTCAAAGAAACTCAGTTTTGTTTTGCAAAATACATAAGTTAAGAACTGAGGTAAGACTGATTCATGTCATTTTTCAGCACTTTACTGCTGATTTGGAGGATGTTTTTTTCATCTACATTTATTTAGCTTGAATTCACAGATGTTTGTACCATTCCTTCAAAGGCTTAGTCAGTAATGTATCATCTGCTTTTCTATAATAAGTGTATTAATTTGGGAGGTGTCAAATGTCAGCAGAACATATTTTAGACTTGTTTTAGTTATTAATTAAATCTTGCTTGTCTTTTTTTTTCTGTCAACATATTGAAGTTTAATGTTAAGAATATTTGCCTGACAAATTTCATATATATTACTTATGCTTTATTATTTCTGTAAACTTCATTTTCTACTAATGATCCCAAACACTGACTGCACTGCTGTAAAATATAGATTTGGCAATTATCTTTCTGTAATGTGCAGTGATTAACATATTACATTTGCTCAAAGAGGTATAAATATTCATATATATTTTGATGCATTTTAGTGCCTGTGAATAGCAAAAGATTAACAGTTCAGAATATGACAAATATTAAATATGGCTGTTTGCTACACAAACTATGGCAAATGTACACAGCATCCTAAATATTAGAGCATTCTCTCTCCTGAAATCATACAATTAGACATTTTGGGAATATACACTTTATACCCAAAAGAAAAGTAGCACTGATTACAACTTTATGTATTACTCATTGTGAATCTACAAATTAAAAGCATATTTTTTTTAGAAAAAGATATATTGCAAACTGAGACATTTGTTTATTTTTGTTGGGGGGATTTGTGAGAAGTAAAATTAAGTACGTTTGAATTAGTGTTAAAAATATTCCACATGCCAGCCACTGTACACTAGTATAACAGTGTGTCTGGGTATATAAAGTAATAAAACTGTCAGGCTTGCGTATGTGCAACCATGGGTAGTGTAGTCTTTTTGCAGTTTTAGGTTCTTATATTAGTTGTGGAATCTCCCTATCTCTTTATTAGTTGAAACTGCTCAACTATACACCTATGATTAATTCTACACTATTCTAGCAACTTGCAGGAATGAGTAGACATTCTTAAATCATAATATTTGGTACAGTTTTTCTATGTCCTTCAAGCGGTCAGAAGTACTCTTCTTATGGTTGAGATTTTAAAGTTTTCAAAAAGTTGTATTGTTTGACTAAGTTCTAAACTGTTCTGTTAAAGCTAAACTGATGGCCGACTGATTCTACTGTGTCTCATAATGTGTGTCACATGGGTTTACTATGAGCAAATGTGTCTTGTTTTTTCAATAATTGTTTAGTTGAAATCTAAACATGTAAAACCTTAGGAGGTTGTCACTCACAACAATTGCACTCTCTATATGTCAAGACACGCAAACACAGTTTTTAAAGGGAGCAGGTCCTGGTACAACCCTTATACATACATACATATATATATATATATATATATATATATATATATATACATGGGTCTCCTTCAGTAGATCGAACATATAACAAGTTCGAACCTCATATTTCCAAGAAGATAAGTTCAAACTTGTAAATGTTCGATCAGACTGAATGGAGATCTCCGTACAATGCGGAATGGGAAGATTTCCCTTTTCTGCAATGTAGTGCGATCCTAGAGTTGGCATATTTAAGTAAGGGGGTTAGGGGTGCAGGGGAGCATAGCCCACCTGCTACAGACGTTAAATTTTGTTTTTTGTTGTTTTTTTCTTTTTTTACTGCAGTGTTCGAACTATTACAAGTTCGAACATATGGTCTCGGCCATATGTGGGTTCGAATTTTTAATATATTTGATCTACTGAAGTAGATCCATAGATATATGTGTATATATATATATATATATATATATATATATATATATATATATATATACATATATATATATATATATATATATATATATATATATATATATATATATATATATATATCACACACATACATGCACATAATATGGTTACCAACCATAAGGACAAATGCTCATATGGGCAAATGTTTTTTGTGGCTGATTTTTAGAGTGAATGCGTGAATGCTCAGAATAGCAAAAGTTCACTTTTAATTCTATTTCAATCTGCTGGCTGCTTTCTGAGCTAGATCATATTGTAGCTGATCTGGGTAGTTGCCCTTACCCACTATTGTGCAGTCTCAGAGTTGGTATATATAATTAGCTGAGAATAGTTGCCCTCCGCAAAAAATATAGATTTTTTTTGTTTTGTTTTCATTCATTTTAGATTTGGTCAATGAACTCAGAGATGATGAAAAGGTAATACATACCAACTTTCTCTTTACTCTCCGAGTTCATCTTCCATTACATAACACCAGCAACATTCCAGTAATGATGATCTGAACATCAGTTAAGTGTCTTTTGATAAACATAACATCTATTTTTTCACTACAAACTAACCTCTACTTATAAACTCTCTAACCCCTCTTTAACCTTCAATATCTACTCAAACCTGAAAATATACAATATACAAACAAGGCAATCCAAACATCTCATCAGCATAATCCAACACCTAACAACCATACTTCTATCTGGAGATATACACCCTAACCCAGGGCCAAACACCACTTCCCCTAAATCTAAATCCATCCTATTTGCTTCTCTAAATGCCCAAAGCATAGTTAACAAAATCCCCAATCTCCATGCCTGGCTTCTCAACAACAAACCTGACATCTTAGCTATTTCTGAAACCTGGTTAAAACCTCATATAAAAGATATTGAAATAGTGCCACCAAACTACTCTATTGTCAGAAAAGACAGGGCCCACAAGAAGGGTGGTGGGGTAGCTCTACTGTACTCATCCACCCTTTTCATTACTCCCTACAACAAACCCATTCCTCACTTCTCCAATGCAGAATTAGTACTAGCTCTATTTCAATTAAATAAACACAAACAAATTTGCATAGCCTCACTTTACATCCCCCCTGGAGATAATACCTCTGTACTTGAGGATATCCTGTCCTGGCTTTCTACCAATATCAGTAATGAAACTATTCTTATGGGAGACACAAATATCAACTGGTCTTCCATTAATTCTCCTACACTCCCCCTAAACATCAACTTATATAAGTACTCTCAGCTAATCAACCTCACTACCAGGCCCTCTACAGACTTCTCCAGTGGCAGTACCCTAGACTGGATATTAGTCTCTCACCCCCACTACTACACTGATAGTGGAACTCTTCCTGACTCCCTCAGTGACCACCTTCCCATTTTCACTAGACGACTTCCATCTCCATTACATGCAACTCATAATTGCATCAGCACTCAGAACCTTAAAAACTTCAACCCAATAACCTTATCAGACTCCCTAAAATTAATAAATTGGAACCCCCTAAAAACCCTACCCCTGGACAATGCTGTTGCACACTTCAATACAACTTTCCTTAAACTACTGGATAGTTTTGCCCCCATAAAAAACAAAATAATACGAAACAACTCTGCCCCCTGGCTAACAAAAAACACACTAACTGCCATGCAACTTAGAGACAAAACCTGGGCACAGTACCAAAGAAGCAAAACTCCAACCACCCTTAATGAATTCAAAACACTCCGCAATACCGTTAAAAAACTTATCACAGCAGATCGACAGAATTACTTCTCCTTACTCCAAAACAACCACAAAACCAATCCTCAAAAATTCTGGAAAGGCATCACTACCCTCCTAAAACCTGGCTCAGCAGAAAACCCAAGCCCAGACCCAAATGCACTAGATATAGTTCTGGCTACCCAATTCAACTCTTTTTTCATAGACTCTATTTCCAAACTAACCTCATCCTTCTCTAATAACACCTCACCCCCTACTTCTGCATCCCCCCTCTTGTCATTCCCTTCATCTCCAATCTCTCAACTCCCACCATTCTCCCTAAAACCCATTCCTACTTCTACCATAAGAAAATTCCTGCAAAAGCTAAAACCATGCATCAATGCCCCCGACAACATTCCCTCATCCTTCCTCAGCATAGCTGCCGAAGCCATTGCCTTCCCCATCAGCATGCTAATCAATCATTCTATCCAAGCAGGGCCTGTATCCAAACTCTGGAAAAGGGCATTCATCATTCCCCTGCACAAAGGAGGCAATATTAACAATATTACTAACTTTCGTCCCATTGCCATCCTCTCTCCTATATCAAAACTTCTAGAGAAATGTATTCATCTCCAACTCCTTCCCTATCACTTAGATAATAACTTACTAACTCCCACACAACACGGATTCAGACCTGGCCACAGCACCATGACTGCCCTCCCTTCCTTCCTGGAAACTGTAAATAAAGCCAGAGATTCTGGCTCTACTGTATCTACGCTCTTTCTTGACCTCTCTAAGGCCTTTGATACTATCTCTCACAACCTTCTCCTAACTAAACTATCTAACCTAAACCTATCCCATTCCTCTCTCAATTGGTTCACCAGCTATCTCTCCAACAGGCAACAAGCTGTCAAGTGGAAAAAAGCCATCTCCTCTTTCCTTAACACACACACTGGTGTCCACCAAGGTTCCATTTTGGGTCGTCTACTTTTCAATATATTCATAAATGATTTATTCTACTCAATTCCTCATGCTAAACTTATTCAATATGCAAATGATTCCACAATTATCTGTTCAGCCACATCCATCCCTGCTCTCTTAAAACTGACTCAAGACACCTTCTCTACCACAGAACAGTGAATGATGGACAATCATCTAGCACTCAATGCATCAAAAACCAAACTTATGGCATTTACCCCCTCAAAAACCAACACCATTGATAGAAAACTATTTTCCATCACTAGCCAGAATAACACACCTCTTGAACTGGTATCTGAAACCAAACTAATAGGAGTCCAGATTGACGACCGGCTTAAATTCAATAACCACCTACAACTAAACATAAAAAAAAACCCACCAAAAACTTGGCATGCTCTACCGACACAATCGATTCCTCACTACATCTACTAAGCTCACTCTTGCTACTACATTTCTCATCCCTTCCCTCCTTTATGGTGCCCCTCTGCTAACAAACCTACAATCCTCTCTCAAAACAAAACTGTCCTCTTGTTATAATAAAATTGCCAAATTTGCAACTAGCCACAAATCATCTACCCATCACTGTGTATCTCTCCACAAATTTAACTGACTAGAGCTTCCCAACCATCTCTCCTATACTCAGCTTACTTTTGCTCATAAACTAATTTTTCATCCCTCCCTCTGTCCCTCTCTCAGCTCTACCTTTAAAATGCACCTGCCACAAGGACTTCTAAGATCTAATAACCAAAACCTAATAGAACTGTACAAACCCCGTCACTCTCCAGGACAAAACCTCCTGTCATTTTCCCTGGCACGCCTATGGAACTCCCTTCCTCCCTCCATCCTTATCACCACCAACCTCCCTGCTTTTAAAAAATCACTGCACTCACATCTAACATCCTCATGGGAATGCTCCTGCTCCCACCCCTCCTAGCCTATTCTTCACTTCCTATGGGCAGCTTTACCATATATTACCAGACACCAAATAATAAGCCAACTGTAATGACATCTTATAATTCTTTTATTCTACTATTTCACTCAAGAAACTATATATTTACTGCAGCAATGCTTTGTTTTTCTACAAAATGTAAGCTTAACATTTTTATTATACCTGCATAAATCTTAGTTTTTCTACAAAATGAAAAAAAATTCCTTTGTAAATGCTTAATCTTTGTTCTGTCTTGAACCCTCAAATTACCACAATTGTAAACTGCTGTAATCTTTTTTGTTACCAATGTTTTAAAGCTTTGTCTTTAACCTGCAAATGAATGAAATTGTAAACTGCTGTAATCTTTTTGTAACCTTTGTTTTGGAGCTTTTCTCCCCAGGACTCCATTGAAAGCAGGTTCTTATTGGCCCAATGGACTATCCTGGTAAACTAACTGCAAATAAATAAATAAATAAATAAATACGTTTTCCCATGCTGTGGGCAGATGTGTTTTCTGCAGTTGCTCCATGTTTTTATTGACTGGATCAGTGAGATGCAACACCATTATGCTGCTGATGACTACCTTTACCCATAGACCACTGCAGCCCTTAATTACGCCTGTCTTTTGTTTGACACTGAAGAATCTACAAGGTCTGTAGCATCCCTAAACTAGCTGTCTGAGCAAATACAATTAGTACTCCAAAGGTATAACCATCACCACTGATACCTGTATAAAATCCTTTTTTGCTAACATCCATCCATTCATCCATCCTCAACCCGGTTTTCCCATTTTGCACATGGAGTCAGGGTGTCACTGCAACAGTGACAATCATCTTGCACCATGGTTTACACCACAAATTGAACAAAATTATCCACATTATATAAAATATTTTATCACCAGAAGAAGACAGGTTTTTGGAAACCAAACAGTTGGCTTATCTTACTTCAAATAAAATCTCTCAGTGGAATCGTCATGCTTTCAAGAGGGTCAGTTAGAAATGTTTAAAAAAAAAATTGAAGAATACCTTCAGTACTAGACTGCCAGTGCTGACAATGAATTGTAATTTTACAGATACAGATGAGGAAAAAAGACCTCAGTATAGCTAAAGCTGCATTTCATCCAAGTTAAGGAGGGTGTTCAGGCTGTGATGAACAGCAGAACAACATTGACACCCTCCTGGAGGGTTCAAAGTTACAAACTCTGGTAATGAACAGAAGGTTCTTCCTGTAAACCATTAACTCAATCTACAAACTATCTTAGTACAGAAAACTAAATTGGGCATCTGAACCCCATCTTGATTTAACTCTGCTATACAATCATTGCAGCCAAACACTTCTATTTACTACAGCTTTATTAAAAAAATTCTGCACTGTTTTGCAAGTCTTGCAAAACATAAACAACTTACCTCTATCTAAATTTAAGAAAGTAAAGATCAAGCAAAATAATGCCAGTACAACAAAAGGTCTGCTGTCAATGTCCATATTTTTAAGTTTATCACCTTGTGAAACAAATCCAGCTTTCACTAGTACATTATTACAGTAGTGAAGAATTATTTGTCTGTAAAGTATAACAAACTAACTTAAAGCTGCATTCTTGTTTGTAAGACTTGGTATTTGCTGGAGTTTGGTTGTGGGGTTGGCAAATTATGCATCCACTTTAATATACGTGTATATATATATATATATATATATCTATATATATATCTATATATATATATATATATATATATATATATATATATATATATATATATATGTATATATATATAGACAGGAGTCTTTATTCTTCCCACAGAAAGGGTATCAGAGAAACAGCCTTGTAGATCTGCTAGTTAAAGTGATTTTGTCTGGACTAATCCTTTGTACTATTGTTTCTTGTTAGTCCAGTCACCCTCTGGGTCACATGTGAAATACCAGACTTGACTCAGACCTTCTGGATTATCTCTGTTTTCTACTGTAAAAGAGTAAGAAGGGTGCCTGAAAGTTGTTATAGCAGTAACGTTTTCCCTGAAGTCTGTGTACTTTACACTTGCATGTGTCCTTACTAAGAAGAAAAGTGCCTAACACTGGTTATCTTCACAGCAAAATCTAATGGACTATAGGACAGCACCTATCTAGCTAATTAACCCCAGCACCTGTAGATAGATGTACAGCATATACCAATCAGGCAGCAAATCCTTCTTTCCTTTGCCATGCTGATAAAGACATGGACTGAGTAGGTAAACAAAGTTCTGTTCCATGCCTTAGCTGAGATGGCAGTTAATAAGGAATTGTAGTATCCTTATGGAGTATGCATGTATGACTTCAAACAACTGATGGTTAAAGCTATGCACCTTAAATTTTCTGCAGCAACACCCAAGAGGTTGCAGTTTTACTTGTTGTGGCATGTATTTCAGCCATTTTGAAGTAGTAGTTTGCATCATCATCATCATTGACCCCTTTTCCCATTTTCAACATGGGGTCAGGGTATCACAGCAACTGTCAGCATCTCTTTTGATTCAGTGCCTCTCTCCTAACTTCTTCAACAGTCATGCTTGATTGTCGCATGCCATCTTTCACACAGTCCATCCATCTCTTTGTTGGATGCCCTTGTTTCCTCCTGCCTACTTCCTGTTTGTCCCAAACCTTATTTACCAGATTGACTTCTGATTTTCCGCATGTGTTCAAACCACCATAATCTGTTCTCATTGACCTTTTCCACAATTGGAACTAGTTTGACTTCTGCTCTGAAGTCCTTATTTCTTAGTCTGTCTCAAAGTGTGCACCCCACCACCTATCTCATACACTTCATCTCCATCATCTCTAGCTTCTGTTTTGTACACCTAACTCATGCATCACTGACTTGTTGTAAACCTTACTTTTCAGCTTCTTTGGCAGTTTTCTGCCATACACTAACCCTGGCACACTGTGCCATTTGGCTGCAGCCCTTCTGATTTTAGCTTTGACCTCCTCATTCAGACTTACCTTTTCTTCAGCAATCACTCCCAGACACTTGAAGCTGTTAGCCTCTTCCACTATTTTCCCTTCTATATCAGTTTACCAGATTCTTCTGATTTCCCCTGCTTGCTGGCATTACAACTGTCTTATCTATATTCAGT
This sequence comes from Protopterus annectens, assembly GCF_019279795.1. Taxonomy (NCBI): domain Eukaryota; kingdom Metazoa; phylum Chordata; order Ceratodontiformes; family Protopteridae; genus Protopterus; species Protopterus annectens. The sequence continues at coordinate 950,220,504 of NC_056734.1, read as the reverse complement.
TTTACCCATGTACCTTCAGTTTTGCATTCCATTCCCCTGTCATTCACTGAAGTTCTTACTCAGTCTGCTATGTCATCTGCCTACAGCAGCTTTGTTGATCTGTCCCCTCTGATCTGTTTGCTTATGTAGTCCATCACCAATATGAACAGCAGTGGGCTCAGAGCTGACCCCTGCTGAATGCCCTCTCCCATTGGGAACCTCTTTGAGATCGAACACTCTTCATACTTAAGCCATTGTGTCCTTGTACATAGCCTGCACTAATTCTACCAATGTTTCTGGAACTTCAAGCCACCACAAGACTGACAAATCAGCTTTCCTGAGACCTTGCAATTTGCCTTCTGCTCAAATAAGAATGCCCACTTGGACTTTTTCCTCATTTCTAGCTTCTCAGCTATTCTTCTCACGGCAAACATGGGGGTGGTTGTGCTACAACTTGATCTGAATCTGGACTGCTCAGTTCCCATCTTACTTTCTACTACTCTAAGTATTTGTTTATCACTCACCCTCTCCAGAACTTTCATGCAATGTAACAGGAGTTTGATAACACTGTACTGCCCACTGTTGTGAAACTTCCTCATTGTTCTTTAACACTGGCACTATTATAATTCATCATCATCATCAGCCCCCTTTTTCCCATTTTTTTTCTACATGGGGTTGGGGTATCATGTTAACTGTCACCAACTCTCTCGATTCAGTGCCACACTCCTGCCTTCTTCAACACTCTTGCCTGACTGTCACAAATCTGCTTTCACATAATCCATCCACCTCTTTGCTGGATGTCTTTGCTTCCTCGTACCTTCTTCCTGTCTGTCACAAATCTTCCTCACCAGATTATTTTCTGCTTTTCTACATGTGTCCAAACCCCTATAATCTGTTCTCTTTGATCTTTTCTGCAATTGGAGCTACTCTTTTCGTCACTATCAAAACCCTGCTGTGAGGCATAGGCTGCGATTATGAATACTGCATTATGAAATGGCTACCCTCAGTAGCCATTTCTCCCCTATCTCACCCGATGTCTTTACCTTATCTGTTGAGTCCTCAGTTGACCCTGCTGCTTTCATCTGACATAATTTTCATCAAAGGCTGTGTGGGATAGTACAGATTCTATGGGGATTTCTTCATTCAGAAGCTTCTGGAAGTACTCCTTCCTGTCAACCTGCATGAACGCTCTAGAGAGGGTGATTGATATCCTGTGGATTGGTGAGCAGGTTATTGCTGGCATCCCTTATGAAGGGTGTCTGGGTCTCTTCTTTATATTTCTGTCTTTGCTTTGCAGCACTTTCCTGAAACTGGTGCAGTGCCTCTGATGCCTTGTTCTTTGCTATCACAAGTCTTCTCTTAGCCCCTTTTTTAGACAACCACTGTTCCTTCATAGCCTAGTAAGTCTTTCCTGTCTCTACTTTTTCTGCACTCATCTTTTCTTTTGTTAACTTCCTGGACTTCAGCAATTCCTCCACAAGCTGCCCTTATGTACTTTATTTCCATGCCTGGGTTATCCACATATCTCTTGTATAGTCCTTACATATGCTGTTTTGAGGTGCTGCCATTCTTCAACTCCATCTATTTCTTCTTCTTTCTCAGGTGCTAAAGCACTGGCTATGCCTTTTGACTCTTGTACTTTCTCTCCAGTCAATTTCCAGGTCTTCAGGCTAGTCCGTGTTGACCTTAAAACCTTTTCTGATCACTGCTTGCAGTTGATGGTGGCAAACATTGTTTTGTGCTGTAGATCGACTGTTTCACTGGGTATGACATTGAAATCACTTGACATCTCACTTGACAGAGCTTGTATTTAGGTGATTTTAAGTAATTTTCAGCAAAGAATAACAGAACCACAGAAGTCAGGTGTACATGAAACATCTGGCAACCCTTCACTATCTTGATATCTAGAGATTGCCTTTACCTTTGCTGACATCATAGATGAAACTGCTGGTGCATGCTCCAGGATGCTGACTTCTTTTGATAACTACATATGTCTTTATATATCACTGTTGCAGTATTCCTTAAGTAAGGGATCTCCTGCCATGGACAGCTGAAAGTCTGGCCACTTTATGAAAGCCTTTTAGTATTTACAGGTGCCATACATAACACATATACTCCCACTGTAAGGTGCAGGGCATAGAGGTGACATACAGATGCTTACATTTCAGAACTTCTTTGCTACCAGTCTGAATGCCATCATTGAATGTCAGTCTGAACTCCTTTCGTCTGTGCTGGTTACCGAGCCATTCTTTCAGATAAGTGCCCCAGTGGGGTTTCTTCTTACCTTTTTTCTTAGTATTGATTGGTTTCATGTCATCCATAAAGGGAAATTGTCAGTGTGGGAGGCAGATTCCCCATAAAGATCATCACAACCAGTGCCCCTTTTCTTTGAGTGCTTCCCATGATCATTCATAATGCTCTATCTGCCAAGCTTTTGCCCCTAAGACCCTTCACAGTCATTGTCTCCTCCTTATCTATTTACCTAGAAAACCAACATCTTAAGCTGTTGGTGCAAGGTCCTATGGTGGAGTCTTCTTTTCCTGTGGGTCAGCCTTCTAGCAAGAGAAATGTCAAATGCTTAGGTCTGACATGGCTGCTGTACAGCCTCCTCTGAACATCTCTCTAGAGGCTATCAAAAACCAAGAGGGTTATCCAGTGGTTGCTTTGGATTCCTCTCCTGCAACCCCATCAAAGGCCAACATGACTCCTACTCCTCACACATCCTTTGAGGTTTTATAAACGTCTGCTCCAGACACTGAGTGGGAACCATGACTGATTATATCTGTGGAATAGAGGGGATTTTCACAGATTTTAGTGAGGGAGGAGAGCCCTACTGCATTTACTGAGTGTTGCCAAGGTTCTAAACCTCCTAGGGTTTTTCGTGCGGATGCCCTGCAAAAAAAGAACCAGAAAACCAAACATCCTTTCCTGCATTTAAGGGTCCCCCAACATGAATGGCAAGATTTTGCTTATGGGGTATTTATGCTTTAAAGTCTCCTCAAGGGGGTGTCTGTGCCTAACTACCCCTGATCTTCCACTCCTCTTAAAACCCTAGGGAACAGGATTTCTCTGATGAGGATCAGGACTCTGGAGAAGAGTCCTTAGTTTACTCTTCCCAAATACCTTCCCCCTTTGACTGTGGTTCAGCGGAAGACAATTCTATTAGTCCAGATTCTCCTTTAGAGGAGCTCTTCTTTGGGGACACTGTTAATTGTATGATGGAATTCTTTAGGTGGATTGCTGTCACATTTCTGACATCCAGAAGAGTCTCCCAAACCTTCTGCTCCAGAACAGTCTCTCAAATCATCTGCTGTTCTCCCTGTTCTGGCTGTCCTCCAAGATAATTTCTTAGCAGTTTCTTTGTCCCCTGACTCTCAGCCCTCAGCTCCCAAGAAACTTGATAAATTTTACAAGCTGTCTGATGAATATAAATTTTTGTATACATGCCCTTCTGCTGCTCCTTCTGTAGTGTCTGTCTTTTTAGACAAACCCTCCAAGCCTTTGCTGTCTACTAAGCTGCTACCCTCAGACAAATATAGTAGGGCCATGAAGAAGCTGGGTAAGAAGGCTTATACTGCAGGCACCTTATCCTTTAGGGCCATTAACTACCAGACTCATATAATTAGGTATGTTTTGGGTCTCCTTTCTCAGGTTACCTCTGACCTCTCTGACTCTGAGGGGAAGACTTCTGCTGTTTCTTTATTGGGTTTCACCTCTCAAGTTGCCCAGCATTATTTTAAGTTATTTTATGATGCAGCTGAAGCTTCTTCTAGGCCTGCTGCATTTGCTTTCATCTTGAGGCATTACTCATGGCTTTGTCTTCAGGCTTTGCCTGATGACATTAAGGCCAAATTGTTGGGTGCTCCTTTGGTTAATAAAAATCTTTTTGTTGTTGCTGACACTGCTAAACTTTTTAAATCTCTTCAGGATAAAGGCAAAGCTTTGCAGGAGGTAAAATATATTTTTGGTTCTCCTATTCCAAAGTTTCAAAGGCATTACCCTTCCAAACCTGCTTTTGTTTGTATGTAGTCTTGCCTCCACCAAAGGGTAAAATGGATTCTAAATGTATGCATCCTGCTAAGTCCACTCAAACACCCACTTCCCAGAAACCTGTCTTTCAGGACAAGCCAGGTTCTATTTGACAATTTGCTTCCCCTTTCCCGCAGCCAGGTCTCTTTGTCTTTCCCTGTCCTTTCCAAACTAGTGACTCCCTTTTGGCTCAGACAGCATTGGTTCTTCTTTCCTTCTCACTTGGCCAGAGGCAATCACCACCAGTTACCTCAGTGAGTGGACCTCCTTCCACAAGACAAGGGGTGTCATATTCATCCTTAACTGATGCTGTGGGTGATAGGGTTTTGATCTCTTTTAGGCACCTGTTTTTCTGAGGACATGCTTTGGGACCTGCAGGAAGCCAGGAAACCCAACACCAGGAAACCACATTTGTCCAAATGGAAGAGATTTTCTGTCTGGTACCTTTCTTGAAACCAGGGTCACTTATCTGTGCAGGTTTCTATGGTGCTCTCTTATTTGTGTGGTCTTTGTGTGATCTGCTCCATGCTGGGTTGGCCTAGTCTTATGATAAAGCTCACCTGTTAGCAATTTCTGCTTGTCTGCCTTTATCTCCAACTCTGTCATCTATATTTGAGGTCAAGCAATTTTTTAAAGGTGTCTTTCATGTCAGGCCTCCCAGAATTCCACCTTCCAGGACCTTAGTTTTGTCCTTAAAACATTGTCTAAGGCTCCTTTTGAGCCTGTTGCTTCAGCTTTCTTACAACATCGTACTTGGAAAACTATTCTTCTTTTAGTTTTCACTTCAGCTAATGGAGTATCTGAGCTTTATGTTCTCATGGCTGTTCCACCCTTTTAAGTTTTATACAGGGACAGGATGCCTATTTATACTAATTCTTCTTTTATGCTTAATGTGGTCAATGAGTTATCTCTTAATCAGTCTATTCATTTATCTTCCTTTTATCATTCTCCACAGTCTGGCTTTGAGAAGATTCTTCACACCTTGGATATGCATAGACAGTTCATGCATTATTTAGATATATCTAAGGATATTCACAAATGTGAGAAATGTTTTGAATCCTTTCATCCCAGGTCTGTTTCTAATCAAACTATCTCATGCTGGATTTCTTTTTGTTGGTCTTTTAATGGTAAATGTCTTTCCTCATCAGTAAAAGCTTATCCTACCAGAGCTGTTGTTTCTTCTCGTGCTTTTTTTTAAAGGAACTGGATACCAGTTCCATCCCTGAGGCTGCTACTTGTCCATACCTTCACTAAGCACTACAAGTTGGATAGTATTTCCAGGGCTAGAGCTGGTTTCATCAGGGCTATCCTGCATGAGTTTTTAGAGGGTTGTTCAGTGCTATGCTGATCCCAATTTTCCCCTTGAGCTTTTTAATTATTCCTTACAAAAGGAATACGGCAACAGTGATATGGAAGGACATAGTGTAGTTGTGTAAAATCTTACCATAACAGTAGATATCCTTCTCTTCACTTTTTCATATTCCCTCCCTCCCTCATACCCCCTCTGTTCCACCTTGTTCTTTTTTCTCTCCTGGCAAGGTGTTCTTTTCTCTTTCCTCCTCCTGGATACACATGTTCCTCATGATACCATGGGAGATTATGTTCCTCCTGGTGCTTTTCAGTTCTGAAGTGTGTGCATCCATACATCAACTTTATGCCCTACACCTTGTGTTTGGACCATAGATGTGATATACAGTGGCTGTAAATACTAAAAGGCTTTGCTATACTGGCTGCATGTTGGGCTATTCTTGGCAGGAGATATCTTATGTAAGGAATACCGTAACAGAGAAGTAAAGGACATCTACTATTATGGTAAGATTTTACATAACTTTATTTTCTGGTAAGCCAAGAAAATATGGGAAGAAAGTATAAGAAAGGAAAGTCTGCCTTTTAATGTTTTTTGCAGTTCTGGCCAATCAGTCAGTTGTATGCAAAGCTTTTAATCTGAACAGAAATTGTACTGGTGACTTTAGCACCAGTGAATTCTGTTGTGGTGCATGATGTATTCCTCTGCATTACTACAAGATCAGAATCTCACTGAAGGTCTTAAAGATGTGTTCTGACATAAGGATCAAAGACTGCAGTCAGCTGTTGCTGATAAAGAACATGTCAGAAACATAAGAATGAAGACACTTAGAGTTCACCTATTCAGTATGCCAAAGTGATAACCTATAGTATGTCTTTGTATATAAACACATGCCCAGTGGACATCAAACAAAGTGTCCCTGTCTTTCTCATATATTTAGAAAGAGTAGACCATGAAAAATTAATATTACATAAAGCTGTTAAATAAAAAATAAACACACGAACTCCACTTCACACAGCAGACACACTGAACAGGAGTAAAGATAGTATGCAACATTAGTGGTACAAAAGGTAGCACACTCACATTTTTTTTCTAGAAGTCTGTGAGTTCTATTCACATACCAGTTTGACTGATTGCTGCACTGTAGTACAGCAAAAGGATTGTGCTACACTCCTGCTCATGCCCTCCTTTGGATGAAATGTTAAACCTACACACCATCTGCTTGAGCTAGTAGTAGTTCAGGAGGATGTTAAAGATACCACAGCACTTATCAAAAATATTAGGGGTCCTTTATTTATTTACATCGTCTACATTATATACATATTTATACACACACACACACACACACACACACACACACACACACACACATATCTATATCTATCTGTATATATATATATATATATATATATATATATATATATATATATATATATATATATGGGTCCCCTACTATTTACCGAAACGCCGATTCGCCGACAAAGAAATCACCGACACCAAACGACCGACAACAAAAAGTACAGACAACGCAAAACACCGAACACCATAACACCGAACACCATAACACCGACACACTACACGTAAACAACACAGTACACTACAGGACATATCCACTAGCCCTAACCCAAACCCTAACCCTAAGGTCCGACACTACCGCACTCTCCCTACCTGCACCCTAACCCTAACTCACTTATCCACCCCTAACCCCAAGCTCCGACACTACCGCACACTCTCTCTACCTGCACCCTAACCCTAACTCACTTACTCACCCCTAACCCCAAGCTCCGACACTACCGCACACTCTCCCTACCTGCACCCTAACCCTAACTCACTTACCCACCCCTAACCCCAAGCTCCGACACTACCGCACACTCTCCCTACCTGCACCCTAACCCTAACTCACTTACCCACCCCTAACCCCAAGCTCCGACACTACCAAGACACTCACCTATCACACACCCTAACCCTACATCCCTCACTATTGCACACTTACCTGTCCGCTCCCTACTCCTAAATCCCTCACTATCGCATACTTACCAGGTCGCTTACACATTCCCTTGTCGGTCTTCCGGCTGTCGGGATTCCAGCGTGTCGGTCAACTGCGTTGTCGGTCCTTTCGCGTTCCTCTTCCGGCGTGTCGTGAATCGGCGTTTCGGTAAATAGTAGGGGACCCATATATATATATATATATATATATATATATATATATATATATATATATATATATATGTGGGTCTACTATACATGATCAAAATTTCAAAAAGCCGAAACCCATATGGCCGAGACCATAAGTTCAAATTTTGAAATTTCAAACATGTACCAAAAAAAAAAAAAAAAACAGGGGACCCCCTGTGGGGGACTGTGCTCACCACACCCCCTGCTATTTAAATACACCAACTCCGTGATCACACTACAGTGCGGAAAATGGAAATTTTCCCATTCTGCGTTATAGGGAGGTGTCCATTCAGAATGTTTGAACTTCCAAAAGTCGATCATATGGTCTCAGCCAAATGAAGGTCGGCCTTTTGGAAGTTCAAGCATCTGTACGGGACCTATATATATATATATATATATATATATATATATATATATATATATATATATATATGCGGTGGAAGTGCTGCGGTAGCGTTGTCACCTCACAGTTAGACGTTGTACATTCGATTCTCAGTTAGAGCGTCTTCTGTGTTTCGACATACTTGAATGGGCGTTCCTTCGCTGAAGGTTGTGCATTAGGCCCGGCAAGCCAGCACGTAAAACTCTACTGCCAATCATTAGTGGACCGGAGTTCCGCTGTGGCGATCCCTAACCCGGGAAAAGCCGAAAGACAGTTTTATACATATATATATATATATATATATATATATATATATATATATATATATTTATATATGTATATGACACACACACGTACAAATTTATACAAATGTTTAAAATAACTTTAATTTTCATGTTTCTAAACATCAAATTAATATACAAACTTACAATTTTTTTTTACTTCAACCACATTCCTTCTTCCAAAACCATAATCTACTCTTCTTTCATATTAATGACAGTATCCAGTTTTCCTTTAACAGAATTACATTCATTATTTCATTCCAGATCACTCATACTACATAAAACACTTTATCAACATCTAATTGTGTTCTTTTACTATTGTTCTCATAATAACCATATCCAATCATGTTCATAATTATACTGCCATTATCCTTAAAATTCCCCCTAAAATTTTGTTCATATTCTATACCACAACTATTAACTCTCACATTTCAAAAACAATGTTCTGTTGTTTCATCTTCACCACAATACAACATATTCTTTCACTTTTCTTCTCGTAAGGCATATTTGTTTTACTGGCAGTATCTTTATTCAAAAACTTCATAAAAATCCTGACATTCAATATAATAACTACAAAATTTGTTTCTTTATTTAGTTGCTCTGCTCTTTTCTTCTGGAATAGTCTTCCACTGATTAACACAATAACATGTTTTCATAATGTTTTGAACTATATTTTCTATTTTCTTTCTCATAATCATTCCCTATTTTCCACATATTTATCTTTTATTGATAATTCTCTATTTTTTTTATTATGACATTTTTACTCTCTTCGTTTCCTAATCATTTCCCATAATTTCTCATACTTATTTTTGCTTATTTTTAAATATTCTTTTGTACTGAATTTGCATATTTTTCATTTGGCCATTTCAGAACTTTATATAAACTAATGATGCAGCATATACTATTAGATTAAGCATCCTAATCCTCCTCCTTCTGTATTCATTAACAGTACATCTCTTTTAACAGGATTTAATCTTGATCCCCCATATGAAAGAGAAAATTATTTCTTACAAAAAGTTCTCATACGTTCTAAGGATCATAACAACATTTGATAAATATACTATCTTAGCAATTAATACTGAATTTATCAGACTTTTTTCTTAAAAGCCAGTCTACACATTTTCAATAACATACAAATGCCTTTCAATTCCTTTAATATTGTATCCCATCCATTTCTGTTACTCTGTCAAAATGTATCCCTAATACAGATATTTCTTTCATAGAAAATTGTATTCTAGCAACCTTAATTGCATCTCCTATTCCTTTCCTTTTCTCTTTATTTGTCATAGCTATTTCCTTTAAACAATCAACCAAATAAATTATAACTTTTCTTATCCATCCTATAAATTTAGTAATTGTAATTAATATCATTTGAGTAGGACAACTAGAATTTCAACAGCCATATGAATTGTGTACTTTGCATTCTTTGTTATTTGATTAATCTCCTCAGCTATTATATTCATAAAAAATGCAAACATAATACTGATGTCACCCTTCTCTTGTAACATTACTCATGTCGATTTCATCAACCATTTACTAAAACTCTTACCTTATTATTGTTATATATGGTTACAAAACACTTGTTTAATTTTTATTGCTGATATTTTACATGTTCATTTTATCCCACAAAATATCATGTTGTAGCATGTCAAACACTTTATTGATATCACCTGCCATGACTTTTATTTCTTCTTTCCTATTTACAATAGCATCTACTATTTCTCTCACTATCATTAACAACTTTTTACATCCTTTTCCTTTCATACCATAAGCATTTCCCCCATTATATATTGCATCTTATTTTCAAATCTTTACTGTGTTACTGTCATATATATATATTATAATTTTTATTTAACATATTGGTCTCCAATTCTTCTTTCTCCTTTTCTCTCTTTTTTTCCATATGAATTTTAATATTCCACTACTCAATTTGTTATAGTTTAAATCTTCATTTAATCATTCATTAAACACACATAATAATGATATTTTTCTGCCAATCTCCTAAGTCTTTATACAGTTCAAATTAAATTCCATTCGGACCAGTGGCAAATTCTACATTTAACTGAATGCTTTTTCTAGTTCATATATTGTAATCTATTTTTCCAGTTCACTGTTAATTTGTTCAGAAACTCTTTTTACTTCCCATATCTTTCTGTTTTGTCTTTTTTTTTTTTTACTAAACTTTTCTTCTACAAAGCTTAGAACAGTATCCATAATTTTTTAAATTTCCTTTAAATCCCCCTCTTTATTTTTCACTTCTGTCATTATGCTATTATCCTCCTTCACTATCTTCCTTTAATACAGTGATACCTGTTCCTTTTTTATTTGTAAAAAAAAATCTTTGTTTATATAATAGTTATTTGATTTTATCTTAATTTCTGTTATATAGTTCTTTCTATTTACCATAATATTTTCTATTATTCTCTAAATTGTCCATCACATTTCTAAATATTTTAACAAACTCTTGTTTTTTTCTTTCTTTCTTACATTTTCCCCAGTGTAAATAACCATCATTATATTTACTTTTAAAGGTGATCCACCAATCAGACCAACTATTTTAAAATGATTTCATAATAATATGATCCTTTTGTAAGTGAAAATTAATTTCTTTCCATTTTTATTCCATTTGTTTATTCTTTTTACACTTTTTTCTATTTCTGTGCATAGAAATATTATAATTTACTTCTATCCATATTGCTAAATGGTCTGAAAAGCCTGTGATAGTGTCATTTAATTTCAATTACAAGTGCTGAAAGTCACTCCTCAAATGGTCTTAAATCAAAGTATTTGCTTCCCTTTAATTGAATTACTCTGATCTATGTTAAGTTTTTAATCTTATAAAAGACTTTCTTCAATACAAATGAGGTTAAAAGCAGGGTATAAAAGTTGTCTGCTTTGCTCTGGCAATTGACAACAAAAGTTTCCCCTTCACAGAGTTAGTAAAGTTTGTCGTTACTGTCTTGTGTACTCAAATAGAATGTTAACATTAACTAGTCATAAATGAGAGTATTCACCAGTTTGTGTATGTTATATTACAGTATAACTCATCCATCTTTATATAAAGATTTCTTCAACAACTAACTTTGAACTTTTTACTTCAGGAGTACTGACTATGGCAAGATTGTGACAGGCTCAGGATGTAAACCTGAACCTGTGGGAGATGACATACTGTACCCATAGAATCTCTGATTCCTGTCAAAAACCATGTATGTTGAGATAAATTATTTTCTAAAATGACCTGTCATTTGAATAAGTATGCCCCTCATGACCAGTGGCAAGTAGAGATGGAAACAAAATAAATTAAATAAGTTAACAGGTACTGAAGGATCTCTGAACACTAAATAACATGTTGGTAATTCTATAGAGATAAATATAAGAGTGACATTTAGGTTTATAGGTGAGGACTAGGCTCGCTGCTCTTGCTGGCCATTTTAAGCCTGGGCAATTTTCATTTTTATGCTCGAATTAACCTGTCCCATTTGGTTAGTGGCTGACCTTGCCCATCTTATGTCAGTAATTATGTTACTCCTAATGAGACTAACTGGGATCATAGTACCAATAATCTGAGGAGACCCATGCATGAGATAAAGTGCTGTTAGTACAGGTGGAGGTCCTGTAGTAAATTTTCTGTTTCCCATCCATAGATCCAAGTTGTGCTTAAATATGGACAGGGATGAACTTTGTTTTATGTGGATGAGGAGTCTGTTGCAGAACAGTGGTATCCTTTGCAAGATATACTGCTCCTTCAAAGTATTCTGTTGATGTTGCAGAAGAGGTTTAGATCCTGAGACTGAATATTTCTGATGCCATTTGACTTTGATAAATTTGTTTTTGATAAATATCCAAATGCACCATTTAAAAGTGGAAATCTGTAGCATCAAGAAAAGATCAACCTGGGACAGGAATGTGATATAAAGGAACTTGGGCAGGAGTGAGTATATAAATATTTGTGAATAGATAATGGATTAGCAATAAAACAGTAACAAGTGAGAATAAAGCTCAGTGAAGAAATACTTCAGAAGACTAAAAGTAATATTGAAAACTGCCTTGGCATCTAGAGATAAAGTCCAAGCTATAAATTAATTCGGTCTTCCTTTTCTAACTTGCAGTATTAGGTTAACCGGATTCAAAAACAAGACAAAGGCTTCTTGCTTATCAAATGATATATAAAAGCAGTACACACCCAGATATATATTTCTCACTATTCAGGAGGTATTTCCATACTCTAAACTGATTACATGTATAGATCTGCAATCAGATCCAAAAACAGTGAACGTTTTAAAACATGAGGAGAAGTCATTTAAGAGGACATTTTTGCTTAGTTTAAAAGAAAAATTTCAGTATCAAATGGGAATGGAAATCAAACCATAAGTAGACAAACATCTGACAGCAGCTGTATGTTCCACAAAAACAAAGAAAGAGAACATAAGTAAAAGGTTTTGATGAGAAGGAAAGAAAATTGGAAAACTAAAATTATAGTTACAAGTACAAATCTCCTGGAGCAACTGCATGTCAACCATGGTTTGATGCAGGAAAGGTTTAAGAGAGGTGAATTGAAACCAAAAGATGAAAAGCTTATAATGGCTGTGCAGGATAGTGAAATATTTATATGTTGGTTTACAAAGTCTGGTGAAAATGTGGGAGAAACAGATAAATGCAAGTTCTTAATAAAAAAGAACTGGAAACAGTCGCGCATCTTGTTGCTGTGTATGATACACTTGTGGCAGAGGGTCAGTATACTTAAAGGCACAATAATGTGGTACAGTTGTTGCAGTGGGAATAGTGGAAACATTGCAATACAGATGTGGCTGAGAAGCACTGGAGACATGTACCACAAAACATTATAGAAAGTGATGAAATTTATATCATGTGGAATCACATATTATCAACATTCAAAAAATAGATGGGAGTAAACCAGATATAGTAGTTCATGAAAAAAAAAAAGACAAAAGTAACATTGACAATTGAAATTGCTATACCCAGCAATTACAGTGTTTAATGTAAATGGAGATGCAGTGCCATTAAATATTATTATTTGCTGGCAGAGATGAGATCAATGTGGAAAAAATATATCCAGACAGTCCCAATAATAGCTGTAGGAGCAATAGGTCTAATAAAAAAAAATAATTTACAGTTGTAATTTGATATGCTGCAATACATGTAACGCCATATGAATTGCAGGAGATCCTTCTGGAGTGTTGCAGGCGAGAACAGCCCTATTAGCTAATGTCATAGACTGAGACAATACTAATTTCATAAACTCTAATTGTATCCTGACATAGGAATGGGGTCTGTACCCATCATGGTATTGGAGACCCAAAATACTTGGAGAAATTAAACCAGGAGAAGTGTAATCCTTGGATAAGGTTAACAACATCGGAAGGTGGAGATTAATTTCCTTATTTTAAACTGCCAGACAGAAATGATTGTAGCTTTATTTTACTTGCAGTGACTTTTCACATCTCTGCAATCTAAAGTGTTCAGATTGGTATATGAATGTCATTGTGACAAAGCCAATCCCTTGAAGTTTCTCTGGGGAAGGTACGGATCACTAATATGGACTACAATCTTGAAACACACCAACAACACTGTGTTGCCTGTCAAATACGCTCCCTTTATATTGCCAGTAAACCCTTAAAAATGTGTTCCTTTCCAGATGCAGTATAATGTGAAGCCATAACTGACCTCTGTGAGTCGTTGAAAAGTGGTGAAACCTTACTTGTTCTTATATCTGGGCTATACTGGCTATCCTGTAATTGAAACTCAGTGCCACTTCCAAAACGACATTTATATCCGACTTAAAGTGCTTCCACTGACCGACATCCCCAAATATCCTTAACTGACAAAAGTTCACCCTTAAATTAACAACATTGTAGAAATTTATACAATGTATCAGCCTCAAACACAAGAAAATCACTCCATTGTGGCTCCAGTCCGGTGTCATGTGGAGCACTTAATGAAACATTTGGTCAAAGCTGCTAGAATGATAGTCTCAAAAGAAATGTATTGGATGTAGTGTCAATATTCCTGTATGAAGAAAAGTATGCCACTGCTTATGTTATTGCTGGACATCTACAAATAAATCCGCCGGTACACGCTGTGCATAAAACCATGATTAAAATGTGTTTCTCTAAGTCACCCTTCAGTTAACATAAAGACCTACTTCTTTATTGCCATTCTACCTTAACACAACAATCAGAGATGATATGTGCCCCATGAAGGTGGCGCTCTACATATCATACAGCATAGATATTACAAGGATATCGCGTATACTTCCCTCCCCTGTGCTGCAGCTAAAGTAAAGAGGACAATGATTCCTTCAAGTTTGAGATGGCATGTTTAGCATAGATCCTACTGCAGGCAATGCTAATGAAACTGTGAGTTTTGCCAATTCAAGATGAAGGTGTATTCGAAAGGTATCCCTTGGAATGACGCTGCAAGCTGAAAAATATGTCATTGACAAAGTAACTGAAATATTTTAACAAATCTTTTGCTTGTTCTGTAGCATACATTCTGCCATTTGACTAGAAGTACCAATGCTATTGTTTTTGGGGTCATATTTTTATGTGTTTGCTGTTGCTAAATAGTAACTGTTTATATTTTACATGAGAAGCAAACATGTATGTTAATCCTCTTTTTTTTTATCTTTTTTTATCTTTTTTTTCAATGAAAAAGAGATGTTCATGCTTTATCAAATTTTAAAGATTGGTAGCAATCTTGCTATATAATATAATGAGCTGTATTGATATTTAGTATTGATTTGTAAAAGTAGACATTAATTTGGCCGATAGACACAACAACATGGAATAGTAAATGTGCCCTGAAAGAGTGCAGCTTTGAAAACTGAAATTTGTTCTAATAAAAGAAGACATTTGAGATCATAAGTTGTTTAATTTTTTTTTGTGTGTCTTATTTAAATACTTACATGACTGTTTAAATTTCCAGTATGATTAAAAAGCTAAAATGGCAAAATTAAAGCACACACTGTGAAGTTCTGCTACCAGACGCAGAAGGTAGGAATCAGTGAGTGATTATATACAAACGAGGATTGCAAAAAATTGATATAGACTTCCTGAAGATGCTTTTGTGTTAATCATGTGATAAGTAAGACAATCACAGGATAATCTGAGAAGGATCAGCAGACTTGCAAGTCACACTTCAACTAGCAACCATAAGAAAATGTCCAACCTGTAAGCAGTGGTAGGATAGGGCCAGTTTTGCTTCCATGTTACTAATGTTTAAATATGGCATAGAAATGAGTTTGTAATCACTTTGTTTACATCTAGATAAGACCTAATCAGCTTTTGCACAAGAGCAGGTCTTATTAGTCTCTTGAATCACAAATGCGTGATTGCTTCTGAGCTATTTCAGCACCCACCAGTAACACATCATTAATATTAATGAGATTACTTATGTTTTCGCTGAATGCAGCATTGTTTTTCTCAGTGTTCACCAAAAGGTCAGAGGTGCTAAAGTGTAATGCCAATGTTTCTAGAAAAATCACTAAAAAGTTGCAATTTATGGCTATATTTCAAACAGTGATAAAACTGCACTTATCCTTTGCTCAGTAAAGGTCCAATTAAACCCTTAACTGGACTGCTGTTTCCTCCAGAAGGAGAACTTCATTTATTTTAAGTTTTACTAAGTTAGCTTCAATCAGGAGCAGACATTCTGGACAGTTATCCTTATTCTTAATCTTATACTTTGTTCTGCAGACTGTTGAGACTGCAGGTTGGGATGCCCGATCAGCACTTCATGGATTTCACTATCTTTTCTCCTTTGAATATGTAGACCTCTTTTAGACCTTCTTGTTAAGGCACATATATAGCTACATAACCAACTATTGTTTTAGGGTATTGGAACTCCGACATTCAACTGGCCTTCAGATACTTCTCAGGCTAGCTATGGACTTAAGCTATTTACTTCATCTCATCCAAATATGTGATGTTACAGAAATACTTGGGTAGACATTTATGCAATACTGGAATTCTGTGGTCTGTAAGGGATAATGTCATACCATTGACAGAAACAAGGAAGTAAAGTTTCCTGGAATGCGAGGTTTTATGCTAAGATTAAATATTAAATCAAGTCTGCAAATATATGTAGTTTACAAATAAATGTACATGAAACTTCTATAAGATAGTGTTTAATGGTGCAAGTGGGCTGGACATTACTTTGCTACAATTCATTCATAGACTACAAACATGACATTATATACTATGTCTTCACAAAATTATGTACTAAAGATAATAAGAAAGAACAAATGGCACAGGAGCCCAGAGGTAATATATTTCCTTTTATTGTACCAAAATGGATCTCCTACTCACCCAGACAAGCCCTTCATCAGGAATTAAAGTACATTTTTGGAGTACCAAGTAACATATTAATATTTAGCTGTGTCTAGAAATGATAAAATGGACATCATTTCTTTCCCGCTGCCTATAAGAGGCACCTGAAAAAATATATATATTGAGAGAGAAAAAATTGTGCAGCTGAAATGCTTGTTTGTCTTTGAACCTGAAACCTTTTAACAGCAGGCCATGAATCCAGCCATTTAAGTGGAGGCACTTTGTAAATGATACAGTAGAAATGATGCCCATGCAGGAAAGAAGAAAAGCACACAACGTTAGTCATCTAATTGATGTTAAATAGAAAAAAATCACAATAAAGAAACTTGAAGATAAGTAATAGCCATCAATCTGCAAGCCTGTTTTACCCATTTTTACACATGGTATCTAGTGGTTCACTTCAGCAGTGACAGTTATTTAAATGCAGTGTTGAAATCACTGGATCTTGTGAAGAAAATAAAAAAAAACTGTAGTCTGTCAGTATGAGATATGCTTGCATATTTATGCATTTGTAAATAATGGACTTCTTTAGTATTGGGATACCCACCTTTTTTATCCCTGAAAAAAAATCCATTACACCTTCAAGGTATGCATTTTGGACTGGGAAACAATCTGCTGTTTTCCCAGCAAGTTTCACTAGTCCCACAGCACACATCATATATTAACCTAAACTAAGGATTAACAATGATAATCAGGTGCAAAGTCCTCCAATGACATGCAGTTCTTATTGAACACTGGCACTTTTTACTGAGGATGTTGTTAGTGTTGGATGATATTAAAATCAATATATTTTTCTGAATCATCAGTAGACTTGCAACTGTAAGGTTTGGCATTATCTAATAACTCTTCTGTACTCTTAAAAATCATAAATCTTAAAAAGGACTAAGTAAAACTCTGAAATAGTTAAAAAATCAGAGATATTTAACAGGGAACTAGTAGTGCATTTAAGTATTTAAGCAGAGTTTCTATGGAAAACATGATATTACGGGCCTATATTAAATCAGTGAATGCTTAAAAAAGTGAATGCTGATTTATCGACCCAATGTAAGCGAAAGCTTACAATCCTGAACACTTAGAAAAGTGATTTTTTTCAGCAGGGAAAAAAAATTGCTGTTCCATAAAAAAAAAACGTTTAAACATTATATAAAGTGGGGGGGCTTTGCCCCCACACCCCCCTACTTAAAAATACTAACTCCACGATCGCACTACAGTGACAAAAACAGCAAAATAATGAAGGCTGCCATGCGATTTCTTTCACAGGGAAAGAATTCGCTTATATGCCGTTTTGGTATTTTGCCATTTCGTGCTTTCAAGTTCGATCAAGACGCATTCTAAAGAATGCGTATTTGATCATATAATAAGGAACCGATATTACATAAAAACAAAGGTTTCTGCTAACTTGAGACTGATTCCCATAATCCGAGAGGGATGTTATATTATATATCACAGCAAATTGTCCATTTTCTATTAGGATGTAAAGTTTATTTTGTAATGCTAACATTGTAAAGGTGAGACAGTGTCTTCTTGAAGGGTTCTTGTTATACTCTCACTACACCTATGAATTGGCTCTGGACATTTTTAGAACATTATTTTCTTTCACTTGTTTCATTCAAGGGTCATCACATTATGTAATGGTTTCTCTCACAATAGCAGTAAATAATTTCATTACATTTGGACTGTCAGAAAAATCAAGAATAACCCAAAGTACAGTAAAGTCAATTGAAATTTGTTATGGTCACACAGGAAATGTCAATGCTTTAGACTTTGTAAACACTAGTGTTGTTCTGGATGCATCATTGGTAAACATCAGGCTCAGCCTTAAGATTTAGACCTTGAACTTACCAACACTATTACTGCACTGTATTCTTACACAGTTTAGCCTCTTTCTAATTCACAATCAATGTCCAATAAGTATATACAGAGTGTTCAGTTTCCATTTAAAAGTAACTTGTTAAGAGTATTTACAAGAGAAACATTAAAAGAGGTCATTATTTTTATTTATAGACATGTTTTTATATAACTAATCACAGCACCAACCCTTCCAAGGACAAACAAGAAATAGATTCTCAGCTGCCCAGAAGGGCAGTAATTCTTTGCGCAGTAAGGGAGGCACTTTAACATTATAGGCACTCAGGTCGGCCTTCTTGAATATGCATTTAATTCTATCTTTCCAGCAGTATGGAAGCGAATACCTCCTATGTCTTTGTCACAAATGCTTGTATTTACTGTTTTATTTTGTTTAAAAAAGTATACCTTTATAACTTAGTTAAATTCCCTAGGATCCTGTTCCTAGTTCACCAAGTGTTGACCTTGTAGGAAGTTGGAGCTACCTAATTAATCTCCATTAATACAAAATGTCCCAAATAATTAACACCACCTTAAAAAAATAATTGGATCTCATCAGGTAGGCATTGTGTGCAAACCTAGTCACATCTTTAAACAAAGCATTCACTTTCATGCTTCCATTAAATTAAAAAAAATCAATGTGGCACAGAAACCTTTATACTGTGGAGCATGAGTTTTTATTAACTAATAAATCTATACCTTTTTTTCTTTAGGGAAGGTTTGTCTGTTCAGCTCATTATTCATGCCTTCTCTCCTTAAAGGGCTTGGACACAGTTTTCAAGTCTTAATGCAGGTGTTGAACAATTTTATTAGCTGTAACTACATGACAGTGTGACATTTGGACTTCTTAGATGATTTTAACAAACTGCATATACTGCATCCATCAGGATCCACCATCCTTGCAGTGGCTTCCAAACTTTGGAAACTGTAATATTTTATATTCGCTGAATGTTATGTCTAAAAATAAAATAATCAACACTACTAGCAGTATGTAGTTCAGCATCAACACCTGCAATAACTTCTGCCCTACATAACTTGGAATGTATCCTTGTCTGCAGTAAGCAATAACTTAAGAAATTCAACACATTGCACCAAAGGCCTTAAGGTGAAATGAGGGCCATTTAAAAAGAAGTTCCAAAACTTCTTGAATCTCAGCACAGGATTTCAGACAGCCAGTACCTTCTACTTAAATTAGTCTTGCTGAATATTTGGAAAGGTCTAAGGCCTGTCTTAGTCATATAGGCATACTTCTTTCTTAGTCTCACTTTACACAATCACTTTTAACTTAATGAGTAGACCCCTGTCTGTAGGTCATTTCAGATGATGTGGCAAAGGCTTTCTGTACTGAAAATCTAGACTATATCCTAAGTGTGAGCTAAACATTGTACATCTGTGTTAAAAAGGGTCACAAGCCCTTTTGATCTTATTTTCAAATACACTTCTGTGCAATCTGCTAAAATTCTGAATTTAAATGCATAAATCATCATATATAATCAGGTGCTGCGGTAGCATTGTCGCCTCCCAGTAAGACGTTGTCCTGTGCGATTCTCAGCTAGAGAGTCTCCTGTGTGGAGATATGCGTGAATGGGGCGTACCTTCGTTGATGGTTGTGCATCAGAGCCGGCAACTCGGTGCGTAAAAATCTACTGCCAATCATTAGCGGACCGGAGTTCTGCTGTGGCAACCCCTAAAAGCCGAAAGACACAACAACAATATAATCAAATATTAATAAAGAAAAGTGAGCTGCACTAGTTTAGGCTTATTTACAAGGTGTTTTAATTTCATTAATAAAGGATTGTTCACACTGCCAAGTTTGTGAAAATATTCCATAACTGATCTCCAATGTTGCATGCAATTTTGTAAGCTGTCTTTCACTGTCACTCACAGCATCACATGGTTGTAGCTTATTGATGGAAGGATCTTCTAGTCTAAGGTAGCTTGCAAATGCAATCTCTAGCCTTTTCTCTGTGTAATGTAATCAGTGGTTTGAAGGAAATTTGAGGAGAAGGTAGTACAGTGTACAGGTTCCAAAATAATGCCTTGCTTTAAGAATGCCACTTCCTTAATTTATTCCACATTGATATATTTGGGCAGGAAATATCTAATCTGCCCAAAATACAATGTTTGTAAAACTATGTGTGCATGGTCTCCTGGTCCTCCGGATTAACTCTGTTTTTGGGCCACAGAACCCTGGCGAAGCGAAGTTAATCACACATTTACCAAATATATTTGATAACTGGTTCACTGAACATTATTTGAAGCAAAAAAAGTATTCTTTATTGGAAAAGCTGTATGTGTGATCAGGTAATAGAATAAAATGGCATTTATTGACGTACGTATGCTTCTGAGATATCAAGTATGAAAATCATTCTTTTTTTACTTATAAACATAGCCAGCTATCAGTCCAACATCAGTCTGTCATCCACACCTACCATCTTAGAAAGTGGGGAAGCGACACAGAATAAATTATAGGATTGCTTAACTGACTGCTGTTTTCTAGCCTTTCAGTCTTTAAGAAGATCATTCATTTCCAAAGCCCCAGTCTCTAGTCCCCATCAATGCCATCAGAAAATGTGCATTGCTTTTACTGACCACTTCAGTTAACCATTACTTTAGTCATAGCCAGATATCATAGAAACTTGCTGAAAATGAATTCAGTCGCTGATTTATAATACTGATGAAGATCTGAACATCACTGAACTAGTCACAGGCCATAATGCTTATTTCTTTATATCTTTTGTGTTGAAAAAAGTAAAATCAAGAAACATAAGTCACAAACCATGCTGAGAGATGTTTGAAGTTAGGCAACAGAAGAATATCATTATTCACAGCGAGGAAATTGGTAGTATGGACAATAGCTGGGACCGTATTCTGCCAGATGTGTGATTATGAAGAAAATCTTATGCAACATTATACCCAAATGCCATCATGTTCAGATGAATGAAATATGGAAAAGCATCAATGAATACCATCTGGTTCATTTGTGCACAGACCACTCGCACTATGCTTGGGAAGGTGCACAGTGACATAGGAGTCTGAGCTCTGTCCTGGGTATGAATGTATGGGCTCTTCAAGGGATACAACATGATGGAAGAGCACACATAATGCAGCACTCTGTGTCTGTCATAGATCTATTCCATTATGAGCTCAGAGTGGGCAAGGGATGTAACAATATGTATAGAAGTGCAGCCTTGTGCACCATATCTTACAGATGTGCACAGTGCTCAAGGCAGTATTTACACTGCTTTGCACCGTGAAAAATGTATCAGTGTTCCCTACTGTGTAGTGCAACAGAAGATATTCAATGCATAAGCCTTAATGCACTATAGGATGATCAGCACAGCTGCATTATGTGTGCACAAAATATACATTAAACACAAACCTAAAATAAATCCTGCCATAAATTAGACTTTTTATTAAATTAAAAAAATGTAATATTTTATAAGTGCAGTAATCATGATTGTCTTTCCTTTTCTCCATCTCTTCTGTTATGTGTGTGTGTGTGTGTGTGTGTGTGTGTGTGTGTATAGATATATATATATATATATATATATATATATATATATCTATATATATATCTATATATGTCTTCCCAGTTGTCAACAGAGTATAACCCGATGAGTTGTAACTACTCGAGCTACAGCTCATTAGTGTTTCTACCCTCCTCTGTCATCTTTCTCACTGATCCAAGTGTTTACACCTTAACAGATGTTTCTGTTTGTGTAACAGTTGTGTGACACACTGTAGGATCATAGGATCATAAGAGTTACTATGTTAATGCAACTGGGGCCCTTACAAGCCTAGCCAAGAGTTTATCCCCAAAAAGAAACCTCAATCAGCACCTGTGGCCCCTGTCAGTGAGGGACACAGGTGGAACCCCATAACAAATTGTGGTTTCCCATTCACGGATCAAGGTTGCACTTGAAGAGGATCAGCGATGTACTTGTTTGACGTGTATGGGGAGTTTATTCCAGAGACAGAGCAGCCTCTGGTAGACAAACCCTTCTCTCCAGTGGGTTTTGTTAATGTCACATATCAGATTTATACCTTTTGATTAGGCAATGCATAAGGAGTTAGACTTATGGATATGGAGCATCTCTAACAGAGCAGGGTCTGCAGTTGCCTTGTAGGTGAGACACAGATTACCTCTGAACAATCTGTATGATACTGAGTAGTATGTAGAGTGATAGTGATTTGAGCCTGTCCACATGGGACAGGTGTTGGAAACCATGGATTCTTTCTGTGAGGTATTTCTGTGCACTTTCCAGTTTGTGCAGGTGCTTGGAGAGGTACATACCAAATGGGGTGTTGTACTCAATTATTGGCCTAATGAGGAAGGAGTACAGAGAGGTAATAACCTCCTATTTTCTGGATGCAATCCCTTTACTTATGAGATGAACCAAGTAAAAGGGTTTTCTTATCACTGCCGCTACATGATGGTAAAATGTAAGATCGTTGTCAACCTGTGTACCCAGGTCTCTCACCACAGGTTGCATACTTAGGGGATTGCCACTGATGTGGTAATCAGTAGAGGCCCTGTTTTTGCCAAATGGTATGATAATGCATCTTTTTGCATTTAACTTAAGGCCATGCCTTTGCACGTGTCATTTGTTGCTGTGAGACCCTCTTGAGTACATTAACATCATTTGTGGAGTCAATGACAGCACCCAACTTACAGCCATCTGCAAACTTGGTCAGCCACAGGCCTTTTGTCTTTGCCTGGACCACTGAGAGGTAGATGCCAAACAAAAGGGTTCCCAGGACAGATCCTTGGGAAACACCTCTAGTGACAGGTCTGTTGTCGGAGGTGGAGGCACTTATTTTGACCTTGTGGCTCCTATCAGTGAGCTAGTTGGCCACCCACCTGAAGAGACAGACATTTACACCAAGTTGTTTTAGCTTTTTGATGATGCTGGAGTGGGAGATTGTGTCAAAGGCTTTGGCCAAGTCAAGGTAAGCTGTATGTACTGACTTTCCCTCATCTGGTGCCTTGGTGACAGTTTCAAAATATTCAACCAGGGTCAGCAGGCAAGATCGACCCTTGAGAAATCCCAACTGCATGTGGTCAAGTGCTTGGAGACTGCCTATGCCTTTGTTTATGAGGTCCATAATAATACACTCCATGGCCTTACACATCAGACTTGTCAAGCTAATGGGGTAATAGTTTCTAGGGTCAGTAATGACACCACCTTTATGCAAAGGGATGACAATGGCAGTTCTCCCTTTAACACTTGTGAGGTGCAGGACAAGTATAGGGTATGTTGAATGGTCCATTAATGGGGACCGGAGGGTGAAGTTTGCCTGAACCTATTGGGTAATTCAACAGGATCAGTCTAAGTGATACCATTATGAACTCATTTGGAACAAACCTGGGCTTTGCCATGGAAATTCCTGATATAACTAATAAAGGCTTTGTGGTTAGCCTTTTTCTTCAGGGGCTAGCTTAGATTCATAACTGGCTTTGGAGGTTTTCACTAGTGATCTAATTTGCTTGTTGAGGTTAAGGAGAGAGTTTTTCCAATTTGGAAATTGTGCCTTTTTACCCTTGGACAACAGTTTCTTCCTTTTGTTGTAAAGCCTGTTGGTAGAGGATGTCCACCAGGCAGGTTTGTGTTTCCTTGATGAGCAGGTTTTAGTTCTGTTGGGTATGGCTGAGTCTATGCAGTTGTACAGATGCTTGTATACTGCACTGGCGTACTGTTCAGCATATTTGTCTGCATCCTCTGAGGGGGGCGGTGGTGTGAAGATACTGATATCCTCCCTTAGAAGATTGTAGTCAACTTTTGAGAAGTTTTTTAGCCTGGTTATGGCTGGGGAGGGGTTGGATGGGATAGACACTTCAAATGAGACAAACTGATTGTCTGATCTCACCAGGAAAGAACTCACAGTGATGAAACTGATAGTATAGACAACAGCTGTGACCTTATTCTGCCAGATGTGTGATTAGTTAGTAAAAAATAAGGGAGTGGAAGTAGGTAGCATAGTCCACCTTCATGGAGAATGAAAAAAATAGTGCTTTGTGTTTTTGCATTTATTTGCAAAGCTTTTACAACTAATAAATACACAAATGCACAAAAGTCATGAATAGCACCACAACAAGGTCAAGCACACCAGCAGTACTATAAAAAATCTTCTTTAATAACAATTGAGGTTAAGCACTTTCACTCACTAAATGTAGGCTTCACCAGAACTGGTTGTGCGTTTGTGTATTGGGTGAGGAGTTTATAGTTGAAAGAACGCTCGTTCATGTTCACAACTAATAAATGCAACTGTCCACCAGCAGCATAACAACGCGGAATCCAGTTTTCACACAACTGTATGTACAGTAGACACACACACTGAAAAAGCAAAAGACTGAAGTCTCATAAATTGTGATCTTTTAGTCACATTCTTTGTATGAGAAATGTGGATGCTGTTGTTTTGCAGTTGGAGGACAGTTGCATTTATCACTTGTGAAAGATCAGTGTTGGTATCATCTGAACTTAGGTATTTGTAGTGTGTGTACTTGTGTCTTACTACATACACACACACACACACACACACACACACACACATATACACTTATGATGACAAATGGGTTGTAAACAGTAAAGCTAATATGGGTAAAAAACGTTAATATATAGACATAGATTAGTTTGCAGGGGTAAAATACAGTCAGTTTACCTTCTCGGTTATAGTTTCATAGTTCAACATGACTGTCGGATGGTAAGTTAGACTGCAAATAATGCAGATTCACTCATTCCATATTTATATTTATCACCCATACAATCATTCAATTTATTTTTAAGCAGTCAAAGACATAGAGCATTTTATGTCAACAGGCAATCTGTTTCACAACTTGGGCATTAATGGAGTAATATGCATACCTTTCTTCAGTTTTCATAAACTTCCTTTTCTATGAAGGTCTTCTGACTCTTAATCCAGGATTCTGTAAAACTAAAGATAGACTTAATTCCTTCTTTAAATACAAACTGGAGTTTGCTTTAAAAACTAAATATGATTTCCTTCATACCGTTGTGTATACTCCAGGATATTTCAAACTATCTTTGTACAAGTGTTCACTTGTGATACAGTCTCTTGCTTTTCTTGGAAAAGTAGTACATTTTGGGACCTATTGTACAAATGACACTGAAGAACTGCTGTATATAAAAAAGACAGTGCTTGTTTTAGCTTTTATCACTGACAAAAGTTGTCTTCTCTCATTATAAGTATTAATAGGAAAATTTGTTTTGTAGGTGAAATAAACACTAGCCAGTAATTTAATTATGCCAGAAATATATCATGTGTGACTAACAAATGCAGCCGCTATAATTAACCTTGCTGATATTTAATAAATATGTACTAGTTTTGTAGTATTTGCCCATCACATTAGTCTTGGTCTTCAGGATCCTAGTTATTTCTTGACATTATTTGATTATTTTCAGTATAGATTTGTTTTCCTGCTGTCAAATGCATTGATCCATCTCCTGGTCCAGTCTGTTAAACAAATGACCTGCTGCTTGTCACATCACCACCACCACCACCCCCCCCCCCCATGCATTGACACAGTTCCAGGAGAGCTTTGCTTCTCTCCTGCATGCTGTGATGAAGCCAGTTTGTTAAAAGGCATGCTTTGTCTTTAGTGTTTGCAAAACAGATCACATGATCAGCAAACATTGCTCAAATGTGACCCCTTGTCAGTGGGAGTCAGATCAGGTCATTAGGAGACAGCAGCAGGGAGTGTAAAAACTCATGGGAAACTGAAACAAGTGCACCCCTTTTCTGAAGAAGGAAGGTACTGTATCACAGTTCTTCATTACGTGGATGCATGCCTACAAGGCTCCCTTATGGTCACAACACAGCACAGGGAGTCTGGTGATGTGACATACTCTGTCACAGATAGTGTTCTGATTACTGGAAGCCTGGGGCTCATATCTTTAAAATGGAAAGAAATGTGAAAAATCCTCTGCTGGGTGTAGTTTTGCGAAGGTCATTTAATTTAATTTAAAAGCAGCATACCTGCTGCTATAGTGGGTGAAAAACTGTTTGATAAAATGCAGCTCTTGCAAGTATATGCAAATGTGTTTTTGTATTAGATTTCTACCTTTTCCTCAGGCCCCTGCTGCATAGTTCATAATCTTTTCACTCTGAAGGAGAAATCCTAAAAATAAGTGGCAAAGTCTGCAAAGGAGGAGCACATTTATTTTATTAGGATTGGTGGCTTAATGCAGTAAAAATATGTTTTAATTTTTTTTTTGTCTAAGTATGGTTAAAACAATGAGTAAAAAAGTCAGACAGGAAAACCAATTGGTTAAAAAACACACAAAAAAAAATAAAAAAAAAAAATAAATACATATAAATAAATAAATATAAATTGACATAAACGTAAAAGAAAAAGTCATGGACATTCAGAATTGTCATTTAGCTGAAATCAGCTGATATCCTTAAAGGGTAATTTGCATATATCCCATGCTGCCTCTGATACATGAGGTTTAGGGTATCACACAGTGGAAAGCTGAGCAGCCAAGTGCTCCAGATTGTGTGGAATGCTCCATATTTGTTATCGATTAAGCTCACTGTTCCGCTGTTCTGCAATGAGCAGCCATTGCTCCGCTTTGTGAATTTTAGGATCTTACAATGAAAAATGGAGTCTGCTGGGCTTGGTTTCTGCTAAGTGTATTGTTATTCATAGATTGTACTATGCTATTTGTTTTAATATACTTAAGTCCTACCTGTTTTTGTTTCTTAATTTATGACGTAGTCATGTAAAATATTTTCATTTGAATTACTCCACTCCTGAAGCTCCCTCCCAGCCTCTGGAAATTTAAGAACTTCCTCCTGCAAAACCTCTGTCGATTTTTCCTGGACATTCTTACCTGCTAGTCTGGGCCATTCAAGGAAAAGAACTTCAGTGCAGACTCCCATAAATATTTTCATTTGAATGTATGTAGCCTTGCACTAGAATCTTTTATCTAAGACTACCAATTTTGTTAGCTTGTCCTTCCATGTGTGTGAATCAGCAGCCTACCGCAGACCACTACTACCCCCTCCCACCTGTATTCCCTGATGTCTAGTCCCTGAAATCTAGGTAGTTTAAATCTAGATGAGTGTTAACTATAGAGCCTTTCCTATTTAATTCTTTTTTCCTAACTGCTATCCTTTTTTTCTCCTCTAGGTGGCAGTATTCATTATTCCTATAGCTTGTATCATTTTTTTAAACCCCTATGTCCAACATTACCTCTAACTGCCTGTAACTTAACAAAGCCTCCCAAATCCCAATCCACACTCCCTAAACCCTGATTTAACCCCCCTCCCTAACCTTACACTAGCTAAGGAACAAAACTCCCCTATATTTGTTTTTCCTTTGCTCTTACTTAAAGGTAACACTTTACATAGTATTCTACCAAATAACCTACTTACCTTCACTGTGAACAGTAGTGGCTGATACTTTTTCAGCTGGTCTCTTTCACTCTGCTGCTCTATCCCGCTCCGTTCGCCCTGCGGGCTCAAACCGCTCTCCTACCCTGCCCCCAATTTCCAGTCGCCCCCAGCACTCCTCCTTTTATTTCTCATCCTATAACCCCTCCCTCTCCACCAGCCAATCCTCAAACACCCCTCCCTCTTCACAAGCCTATCCTCAAATTCCCCTCCCTCTTCATCAGCCAATCCTCAAACACTGTTCCTCCACCCCCCAACTAACCTATCCCTCACTACCACTCCTCCTCCCACATAACTTACATATTTCCCTCCCCTTTACTTCACTTCTAATATGCTTCATCGACCATGTTCACTCCTCCTCCTCAGATCCTCACCTCAACATCTATCCTCTTCCTTCTTCTACTACCTCTTTACCATGCCACCTCCTACTCCAATATCCATCTACACCCATCTCCACTACCTCACATCCCCTCCCACTCAGCCCATTTCCGCAACATCTCCACCTCCTTAATTTCCTCCCTTCCTATCCATCTCTTAAAAGTAAAACTTTTCTCAGACTCTACTAAATACTGCAAACCTAAACTTATTCTCTACCATCCATCTTTATGTAATTGTAAACCATATAAACATATTCCACTTCTCATGCACCTTTGCTTAGCCGGTGACATTCACCCCAATCCAGGACCTAACTTCTCTCCTACAAACCCCCCTAACAACTACAACAAATCCACCAATAAATACCTCAAGTTCCTCACCATCAATGCCCAAAGCGTGAATAATAAATTAACCCACTTTCATGCCTGGCTCAATCACAATTCTCCTGACATTGTAGCCATCTCCAAAACCTGGCTAAAACCTCATATAAGCGACTCTGAATTCCTTCCCCCTGGATTTCTATCTCTCTGTTCTGACCACCAATATCAAAGAGGTGGTGGCATAGCCCTAATCTACTCCAAACACTTGTCCATCACTCCATATCCTAACCCCATTCCTTCTTTCAATAATGCTGAACTTGTAACTGGCCTACTAAAACTGAACAAACATAAGAGCATCTGTATCATGTCCCTTTATATTCCCCCTGGTAACAACACTAGCATCTTGGAAGACATCCTCTCCTGGACCTCCTCCAACATTAAGCTAGAAACCTACATCATGGGATATGTAAATATAGATTGGAACAAAATGATTCACCATAACCCCACCATATCAATCAATCTATTTAACTTTACTCAACTTACAAACTCTATTTCTAGACCTAACAAAAACAACCCCCCAGGCTCTATACTAGACTGGATGCTAGTATCCCACCCTAACAAAGTCCTAAAATCTGGTGTCATTCCTGACCCATTAAGAGGCCACCTCCCTGCCTTCATCCATCGGGCTACACCCATTTCCCCACACTCCCGCCACTACATTCAAACCAGCAACCTCTCTAACTTTGACCCTACTACTTTCTCTGACTCCCTTAAGCTAACTAAATGGAACCCCTTAAAAACTCTTCCTTTAGCTGCAGCCGTTGACTACTTCAACTCTACTTTCATAACTGTCCTTAACTCCCAAGCAACAATAAGAACAAAAAGAGTTAAAGCAAATACCACCCCATGGCTCACCAATGACACCAAAAAAATATGCTACTAAGAGATAAATCCTGGAAAGCTTACCTCCAACATAAACAACCAGAAGTCTTACTTAAATACAAACAGTTGAGAAACCAAGTTATTAAAGACAAAAAGTCTTACTTCATCAAACTACAAGCAAATCACACAAAAAACCCCAAACAGTTCTGGAACTCTGTTAATTCTCTCCTTAAACCTGAGACAAAAAACAACCCTTGCCCAGACTCTAGCAAATCTGACCTTGAAATTGCAATAATGTTCAATACCTTCTTTACCTCTTCTATTGCTGAGCTAACCAAGACCTTTACCAACAATAACCCTCCACCTCCTACTGCTCAATCCTCCTCTCCCCCCCACTTTTGAACTCAAACCCATCTCCACCAAACTAATAAAGATACTTCACACTAAACTCAAACCTTGCTCCAATGCCCCTGACAACATTCCTTCCTCCTTCCTAAAAATAGCCTCTGACAGTATTGCTCTTCCTATCAGCATCCTGATCAATAGATCACTACTTGAATCCTATGTACCCAAACTATGGCGTTCTGCTTTTATACTTCCACTTCACAAGGGTGGCAAAAATTTTAACACCTCCAATTTCCACCCCATAGCCATCCTCTCCCCAATCTCCAAAATTCTTGAAAAATGTATCCACTTACAGCTTCTGCCATTCCTTACCAAACTCCAACTACTCTCCCCTACCCAACATGGCTTCCCTCCTGGACACAGTACCAACTCTGCCATTCCCTCCTTCTTACATTCTGTCAATTCTGCTCATGACTGTGGTAATATCGTATCCTCTGTTCTGCTAGACTTATCTAAAGCCTTCAATACCATCTCCCATAGTCAACTACTAAATCATCTGTCTAACCTCAACATCTCCAATAAAACTCTCACCTGGTTCTCCAGCTACCTTTCTGATAGATTCCAAGCCATGAAATAGGGCCAGGCCACTTCTACTTTCCTCCCTACCCCCACTGGAGTACCCCAAGGTTCAATCCTTGGCCCATTGCTTTTCAATATCTTTATTAACAACTTCCACAAACACCAAAATTGTGCAATATACTGATAATTCCACTCTGATCTGCCATGCTTCTAACCTAAAAGATCTCCAAATTCTAACTCAAACTGCTTTCTCCACCACCGAAAATTGGATGCTCCAAAATCACCTCTCACTAAATGCCAACAAAACAAAGATCCTTCTATTCTCTCCCTCAAAATCCTTCCCTATTGACAAAAACTTACTCCAAATCACCAGACTTAACAACTCCATTATCGAGGTCGTACCCTCAGCCAAACTTCTTGGTGTAACCATTGATGAACACCTAAAATTTAACAATCACATCCAGCTAAATATCAAGAAAACCCACATAAAACTAGGCCTACTTTACAGAAACAATCACTTCCTCTCTCCTTCCACCAGACTAACTCTCGCCACTTCCTACCTACTCCCCTCTCTACTGTATGGCGCTCCTCTGCTCACTAATTTATCTTCCACCCTCACTTCCAAACTGGAAGTATGTTACAATAAAATAGCCAGATTCACCACAAATGCAAAATCCACCTCTCACCACTGCACCTCCCTACACTCTCTAAACTGGCTTGAACTCCCCAATCTACTTAACCTTCATCAAATCACCACAGCACACAAATTACTGTTCCAACCTACTAAATGTCCTGCACTATCCAATATTCTGCAACCTTATAACCCCCTCAGACCCCTTAGATCTACCCACCAAAACTTGATAATCATCCATAAACCCAAGCGCCCTGCTGGGCAGCTTCTGCTATCTTATTCCCTAGCTAAAAAATGGAATGCTCTGCCCTCCACACAGAGGACCTGTGACAACCTTAATAACTTCAAAACTCAACTTCATTCTTACCTCTAGCTAAACAGGAAATGCAACTGTACTCTTCCACCCATTCCTCTCAAGCTCTCCCCTCCCTTTACCCCAGGCTAACCTTCTTACCTCCCTAACCTCACTGTAAATTAATGATTATATATATAAACAAACTGCAACAGCTAGCCATGATTCTATATGCCTGTTTTCGCTCCTGAAACTAAACTGTTTATTTCTTTTCTCACTCCCTTGAATGCTACTTGCTGCTGGCAATCCCTTACTTCCTTTGTTATTATCATGTAATAAAACTTTGTATTGTGAAACTTTCTCCCCAAGCCTCCACTGAAAGTATTCTGTAACTAAACTTTAATGTCTACCTTTTTCCCCAAGCCTTCACTAAAGAAACCTCCCATTGCCCTGTGAACTAAATTGTAAATATCTTATTTCTCTTTTTTTAGAATGCTACCTGTTGTTTGTAATAATAACTTTCTTTGCAAATAATCATGAAATTTTCTTTGTAATTAATCATGTAATTTTCTTTGTAATTAATCTTGTAATTTTTCTTAGTAATTAATCATGTAATTAAACTTTGTATTGCGGAGCTTTTCTCCCCGGGCCTCCACTGAAAACGAGCTCCCCAGGCCCAGTGGACCTCCCCGGTCATCAAACTGGAATAAATAAATAATAATAATAAATAAATAAATAAAACAACTATGGCTTATGTAAACATATATGCATTTTTATTTCTGGGCTAAATCTTGAGGATTACAAAAACATGGTAGAGCCAGCAATCAGTGAACCATATTTAATTTATTGAAGGAAGAAGGAAAGAAACATACCAGTTTCGGCTCTTAGGCCTTCCTCAGTGTTTGTAACTGTTACAAAATCCACAACATATATACAGAGTGGTCCAGCGCCACCTGCAGTCCATAGGCATAATTGCATACAGTTATACATTCATTTTTATATATATTCATTTAAACCAGGGGAAAAAAGTGCACCTAATTTAATAATCCATTTCTTTTCCATTTTGTTTAATATTGCATGCCAACCTGATTTATTACCTGTATTCCGTTGTATAATGTCAATCACAGTAAATCTAAACTTGGCATTTGGATAGTTCTCCATCAAAGATAAAATTGTTTTCTAGCATCCATTTTCTTACTTTCTCTGGACTGTCATCTCTAGAATAATACATACTAATTATTAGCTTTTATGGGTTATTTGTACATATGCTTCAAAATATTTATGGTCTACTGAATTCTGCAAGCTCTGCAG